>NW_004524582.1:9192648-9194193 GCF_000260255.1 Octodon degus | reverse complement strand
GCTCTTTGAAGTCTTTGACAAACACTTGATTGAGTTTATGCTTCTGGGTGGGGTGACCTACTTTGGGAAAGGATATGACACTTCAGGGCTGGTAGTCCAGTCCAAGATTTTTTTTTTTAAAATAACAGTAACAGTTGAACGCAGAAGAAATTGCTAGCAGTCACCTCTGGTGAGTGTTAGATGATGCGACCTGACCAGGAAGGCATCTTTGGGTGGTGGAAACCTCTGTTCCTTAATAAAGGCAATGGCAGATTGAACAGGAACTGGCTCAGTTGGCTGGAAATAGATGAGTCATGAGTTGAGGATGAAGCTATAAGTGTTGTCAGCAGCTGCAGGGACGGATGAGTGTGCCATAGCAGAACTTTCAAATGGGTCTTTTTAAATTCTTTTCGAGATGCAATAAATGATTTGGTTTCAGTTTTACCTCCTTAGGAGCTGTTTTTCCTACAGTCAGAGACTATGGATTTTGACTAATTGGTTCCCATCTTCATTTTTTTTTTTTTTCTTTCTTGTATTTAGTACTGGTTCTACAGGGTCTCACTGCATAGACTGCACTGGTAGTGATCTACCTGTGTTCAGCTTACCAAGAGCTGCGATTACAAGCAGACTCTACCATGCCCAGTCTCAATCACTGTTTCAGAGTGCCCCTTGTGGGCGAGGCTGGCACAGCATGCCAGGGATGGAACCTGGCCACTGTGCTTTGCCTAAGCAGGCGCTTTAGTCTGCTGAGCTATCTGGCCTGCCCTTACGTCCCATTTTTGCCTTCCTATCATATGTCCTGTACTCTTGCCTGATTGTGCAACAGACAAAGGGTAGGTGCTCCTCAGAGAGACCATTCACATGCTCACCTGGTCACACTCCATTTGGGGACTTAGGCATGTCTTAGCTAAGGAGAGTGTGAGGCCTTCGTCATGCCATGTGACGATCACCACAAAACCACAGCTGAGGGCCCAGTCAGCAGGTGTGCTCAGTCTTGGTGCACAGATGGTGCAGGGTAGCCCTTGTGCTCTGTTCCACTCAGTCACGTATCATTTAACAAGCACTCAGAGGTTAAGCATTCCAATCCCTAACCCTTGAGGGTGGTTCTGACTCATGCGAGTTGATCAGGCTCCTCTTCTGTTCAGCTACGCAGGACTGACAGACAGACTTAATGGGGTACCCACAGGGGTCTTCCTGGAAGCAGGCAGGCAGGAAGCCACATAGTGATGGGACCTAATCAAGTCTTGGTTCTGCCCATGAATGTCAATACTGGTGGCCGAAGAAGTCAGTGCAGTCAGTCTTCATGGTCAACTCATCAGATACTATGGCAAAAAGAAACAGCAAAACAACACCCAGGATTTGGGGGAAGATTTACTTTTGACAACAAGCACTGATTGAGATTATTTGCATTATATTAGGCCCCCAAAGCTCAGCAAGAGAGGATTTTGTGGGACTGCAGAGGGAGAGTATAGAGGTAGAGTACTTGCTTCTTACAGTATAAATCATAGTGACCAGCTGTGACTAACCCTTTCTAAAGGACAGAAGCAACTGGAACAATAACAGAAA
>NW_004524582.1:9187431-9190298 GCF_000260255.1 Octodon degus | reverse complement strand
ATATTTTATTCATGATTATTGCTAAAGAGTCAGGAGATTGAACTAAACCACTTTAAAACAGAAGAAAGGAAAGATTTCTGCACTGAGGCAAGCTGGTGCAGAATATTAGAGGAGAAGTTGGTCAGTGGGATGAAGCCAGTAGCATTTGGTAGTTGTTTCTTAAGGAAGGCAGGCACCTACTTTCTGTAGCGAATGGAGAGTTAGAACACTAAATCCTCTCTAATAATATTTAAGAGAAACGTCTCTGGGGTTCTTGCAAAAAACTTTCCTGGGCTGTAAAATTGACAAGAGGATGGTGAAGATTTATATCTCTCAAGAGCTGAGAAAGAATTTGCAACTGCCAAGATTTTGTTCTTTTTTAAAATTATTTTTTAAGTAAATGTGCTAAGAGAAAGAAGATGAAGGCTCTATGATCAGGCAGGAAGTCTGCTTCAAGTTATTTACACTGACCAGACTTTAAGGCCATCTTGGTGTGGTTCTGAGTGTTTATCTTTTTTGATAACAAAATAAAGTAACAACAGTAAAAGAAAGGAAAGTATAGGCTAATTTTGTGACTAGAACTTGATGCGAAGTCCCTCGATAGCTGATTAGTGAACCAAGTCCACCGTTCTGTGAAACAGGAAGGAAAGGATGGCAGAATGGATTCAGTGTTGATTTGAAATGAGACAATTCTTTCCACTACAGTTTTGTGAAATTCTAGGGAAATTGGCATCTCTGAGATTTTTTTTAAGAAAAGTATAACATAAGGATAAGTTTATCGCCTTTAAATAGCTTTTTTGGAGATTTGCTTACATTATACGTAAAGGGCCTAAACCAATGTCTACTCAACAAAAGTTGGGGAAAGATAATATAAGGAAAACTGTAAACAAAGTTTTCGTATAGAAATCAGGAAAGAAGGGTTGAAGAGAGGATAGTGGAATGTGAAAAAAGAATCAAGGTATATGCAAACATAAACTTTCTGTGATGAATGCTGTAATCACTATTTATATCAAAGGAACAAATAAAATTAATTAAAATAAATTAACAGTTGTTGATATGAATTATAATTTTATTTCAAGAGGGAAATTACACATAAAATACATAACTGAAATGGGAGGGAGTATGGTACTTGTGGTGTGATCAAACAGTTTATTTCAGCTATAGAATAAAGTAAGAACGAGTATGTTTGATACAGCACAGGTACTTGAACAGGTATAATAGAAAGTACATGAAGAGGGGCCAGTGAGACAACTCAGTGGACTAAAGTACCTGGCTAGGCAAGCTTAGACAAGTGCAGGGACCATGGTTCTATCCCCAGCACCACATGCTGAGCCAGCCCCCCATGCACACATCCACCCTAGGGCAGGCTGAACCAAGCAGAGTCCTGCCAGGTGTGTACCTGGCATAGTGGCACACACCTGTAACCCCAGCTCTGGGGAGGCTGAAAACAGGAGGATCACTACAAGTCTGAGATGTGTAGTGAGTCCCTGCAATAGCAAAATACACTAATAAAGAAAGAAAACTACATGAATAAACTAGCACAGTCTCCTAGGGTCCACATATTATATACCTTAACCTAATGCAGTGCTATACATCTATAATCCAAGCTACTATCCAGGCAGAGGCAAGAGGATCACAATCTTAAAGCCAATCTACACAATTTAGTGAAATACTCTCTGGAATAAAAAGACAAGTTATATGCCTTATCTTGTGGGATTAGAGATACAGTAAAAGTTTTAAATAAGAGGATGACATAGAGACATTCAAATTTAAAATGAGTTTTCTATAAGTACTTTAAAGAGTCTGGATAGCAAATAAGACTTGAGGAGCGCAATGGAACATGATGCGAGATCAGACCTATGTGTTGAACGAATAGATGGATGAAGGAATGAGGCCATTGTGTGGTGGTAACTTACTTATCTTTGCTTTGCCTTATAACTAAGTATTATGAAGTACTTATTAAGTACTTAATGATAAGTACTTATGAAATGCAACTTAAAAAGACAAAAAGTTTAGTTTTAGTTCAGGGCTTAGAGGTTCCAGTTCAGAGCAGTTGGCTCCATTTCTTGGGTTTATTATGGCACATCACAGCCTCTGGGTAGGGGACAGGGGCAAGTCTCCTCGTTTCATAGTCAAGAAATAAGAGAGAGAGGAATGGTCCAAAGTCACATCATCCCAAAGACCCAAGGATCCCTCAATAAGCCCAGCCCCTTTAACGTTTTCCCTACTTTTAATAGTACCACCCTGGGTCTGTGGGAACTTTCAGAACCCGAACTGTATCAATATTAATAAAACAAGTTGTTGTGACCTTAGTAAGTTCCACAATTATTGAAAAAGTTGGGAATTAATGTCATAAAAATAATCCAAACATGGGTATTTGTGCTGTTTGTGTTTCTAATTACGCTGAAAAGGCTAAAGTTCTATAGGAGGTAGGATTTCATCTGCCAAATAAAATTAAGGAAAATAAGTATGAAAATATTATGGCAAACTGGAAGAAATATTATACATATTATAAACTATAGCAAATTTTCCATTTCAAGAAATAATCTATGAGAAAAGAAAATGAAATAGAGGGTAGGAGAGAGGAAGCGGAGAAGGAAGGAGAACCATGCAGGAAAAAGCATTGCTACTTTTCAGAAAATTCACTGTGACTTAATGGCCAAAATAAGGAAAAAAATAAAGGTTTACTGAAAGGAAGAATTAATGTTTGTTTGACCAATCTTGCATACCTATATCTGATTATCTGAGCAACAAATTTGATGGTTAACAGTATGTACTATATCAACCACTGTTAATTTTCTATTCTTGTTTTGTAATTCAGTATCATTTTATTGTTTTATGTTGCTTTATTTTTGTCTTTGTTCTTGTTTTTTTCCTCTTTAAAGTAA
>NW_004524582.1:9185072-9187151 GCF_000260255.1 Octodon degus | reverse complement strand
AGGCTGCTGTGTTCTAACATTTCTGCTATGGTTTTGGCCAACCTTGAGCTGAAATCTCTAAAATCAGCAGATGAAGTAAACCTTTTCTCCTCTATGTTGTGTATATCATGCATTTAGTTCCAGAGATGAGGAGTTGATTTGTATATGTGATAACAGCAAGGAATATTGCACCAGACAATTCATTAAAGATATGAATGATATATTTCATGTGACCAAGTCTTCCCATAATATTTGATTAAAAATCAAAAACTAAGTATAACACTACAGAAGCAGAAAAAAATCCTGTGAGTCTTTCTATTAGTAATAGTGCAACAAAAGTTTTGCCTTTCTCAAGTGTAAAACAATTAGAAGCCTTTGTTCATGATTTGAATTTCACTCTAAATTCACATGGTACTTCCTTCCTGGCTTTGTGATATGATTTTCTTCATAAACAAAATAATTAGTTGCACATCTAGAGAATATAGTCAAGGCCTTCTATAGCTTGGCAGTAGTACTGAATAATAGGATGAAGCTGTATATGGATATGGATATATTATGTGTTGAGGAAGGTTAAAATGATTTTCCTAACAGAAAAAATATTTTATATGTGTGTGAATCTAAGTGTAAAATCTCTTGATGTTAGTAGTGTTGATATAAGAGATTATAATTTTAAGCTTAATATGATAGCATAATTTTCTTAGATGCACATTACATGCTGATGGCATGAAAAACTTTGCCATATGTATTCTTACTAAGAGGGAGAAGTTGTAATACTTGAAAATTATAAGGAAGCAGACTCCACCGTAGCTGATGGCACTATCTACAAGAGTTCCCTTATAATTGAATTTAGTTGTGTAATAAAGATGTGAGCGAAGTGTTTTCAAGCTGAGTGTTTTACATTCTCCTGTGAAGGAGAGAAACTCCACTGTGGAGTGACAACTTGCCAGTCTCCCCTTTTATGAGAAGGATGCTAAAACTGGAAGGAGGGGTGCGCAGAGCCAGAGTGAGCTACTGTTAGATCTCAGCAAGTTTATTCGCTTTCTTCATTGCAAAGTTGCAGGCTGTGAACTAGCGCAGTGAAGGGGAAGTTGTGACAAGAGTCTGAGGGCAAGGAACTGCATATTGAAAACAACTGGCCGGAGGGCATAAAGGATTTGAGGAATGAGGTAACCCGGATGCAGACATCTGGGTAATGTTGGCTGGCAGCTTATAGTGGCTCTTGTCTTCCCCAAATTTTGCCGGCGATAGCTGTTTCTATTCCTTTTTTGACAGATCACTATATAAAATGTGGCAATTCTGTAAAGGGCCAGTATAGAAAGCGAATTGGGAAGGCATTGAATTCTAGGAGTTAGACATGATTGGAATAATTTACTCTAGAGGCGGCGTCAGTCTATGTTCCTGAGGAGCAGATGGCATTCTCACATTAGCAAACTCAAAGGAGAGAACAGTGGAGAAAAGTATCCGCATAATGCAGGAAAAGCAGGCACTTCCCCTTAACAGTAGAGAGGTTACCACCAAGAAGACCAACCTCGCAAGTGGCAGGCAGGAACTGAAAGAGTACCCTCTAGAGCAACAATCCGTAGCTGGATGCCAAGTAAAATAGATTTTTTTTTTTTTTTGGCAGGGGGGAATTTAAGCTAAACCAATTAGCCATAATATTTGAAATGTGAAGTTAACTCACATACTCTATATTTAGCTGTAAAATCTGTCTATGAAGAAAACATAATTTTGGTAGAACTAATTTGTTTTGTTTTTCCTTTGCATTCCTTTGCAAGAGACACTGTAAAATAGCACAAATTACTGACAATGTGAAATGAAGGGACAAAATGAAAATTTTGTACCTAGAAATTTAGACACAAGAAACCTAAAATTTCTCTATAAAATTATATTCACATTTTCTAGATGAGTCTTGTCTCCAGTGTTGGTCTGTGGGCTTCACTGGGAGTAATGATGACAGAGAGAGTTTCGATTCAGTGAGAGATGAGACCCCTTCAGGCAAGACGGTAGAAAAATAATACACTTTTCTGTACATCCTGCTGTTCTCTGTTGCCCAAAGGCAAGGTAAGAGGTGATGGGAAAGTACGGGTCAACGTCGTAGGA
>NW_004524582.1:9182630-9184229 GCF_000260255.1 Octodon degus | reverse complement strand
AGAGCCTGGATCCTAACATCCTGCCTGGGTCAGGTCCCGCTGAAAACCTAGAGCCTATAACAATGCCTCTCAAAAGTCCAATTGGCGGCCTAGAGCCCACGAGAATCCTCACACCAGCCTGCTTCACGGTTATGTTCTGAGAAGGTGCAAAGGTCAGTGTTAGGAGCTTGGAAGCCTATGCCAGTGGGATGAAGAAGCTGTGCTGGCAGGCTGAGGGATCTGAACCGGAGCCAGGAAGCAACGCTCAAGATGAGCACCAGAGCTCCTACAAAAGTACCACAGCTGTCCTCAGCAACAGGGAGCTCCTGATCTCTTCCAGTGAGAGGGAAAGCTGAGTTCCCAACACAAAAGCCAACATGAAAAGCCTTTCTAAGAGGCTGAACAGTGTACCATCTTCCAATCAGGAAGTGATGCTCAAGATGAGTACCAAAGCTCCCCCAAAATGAACTGTAGGGACCAGAGCTCCCCTAAAATAAACTGCAGCCATCCTTAGTGATAAGAAGGTCCTGAGCTCCTCCTCCAATAAGAAAAGCCAAATTCATCAGGAGAGCCAACCTGACCAGGTCTTCCAGCAGCTTAACCCAAGAAACCCTGGAGCTCCGAAAGCATCTCCAGACAGCTTTCCTAACAGCCCGTCAACAGCTTCTCCAGTTCTGCCTCTCAGGCCTCTGACAACAATCCTCAGGTGGGCCTGCCACACCCAGAACCATGCTAATTCAATTCATCTGGCTGTAACAAGTTGACCACCAGTGAGCAACCCACTACACATACGAATATACAGTACTTGAAACCCTTGCTGACCAGGCAAGAGCTACCCAAAGTTGAGGACCAGCTGTCACTTCAGTCTTAGAGAAATGTGGACCCCACTCTTTCATGCCTGACTTGATTTATTCATGAGTGTCATCATCCTCAGCGACATAACAGTATATGGAATATAGACACCTGTGAAAGAACTCAATCCATTAGAGTAACCACTCCTAAATTAGAATATGCTGACAAGTTGCTTCAAAAGCCTGTAAAAACTATAAAACCTTAGTACCTATTACCTAAAATTCTGAGCAAATAGGTTTGCATATAGAAAACAAGGGTCTATTTTTCATGTGTATGCTAGATATTCAGATCTTGGTATTTGCTCACGGTGTTTGAAGCCCCACAGTATGAAATATATTGATATTATTCTGATACCTGCTTTGTTTATGAAGACAACTTTTAAGGTTACAAGTCAGTTTCTCTGTCAAAGTGGCTACTCTTTCATTCTCAATATCCAGTTTGAGGACATCTATCTGCCTTTGGGCATTTACTGTGAGTATGTCTAAAAAGAAAAATCTTTCATCTGCCCCCATCAAATGCAAGCACAGCATAACAAGACAATGCAACTGTTGTTCCACTGTGCTAAGATGCCAATATTTTCCACTTGCCCCAGCTAGGACCTCACTGGGGATACCCTTTGCTACTCTCTGCCTCATTCTCAACACTTTACCAGTGAACAAAATTTTGTATTAATCAAGCTGCACTATGTGAGCATTTTTAATCCAAATTCTAACTTGAAAACACTGTTAATCTTCCAACTTTTCCTATTTATATGATAAAAGTTAAAGG
>NW_004524582.1:9170903-9181210 GCF_000260255.1 Octodon degus | reverse complement strand
TTTCCTCCTGAGAAACTGAGACATATAGCGATGTGAGTATACATTCAAAGATTGTCTTTAATTACCTTATTTACAAATTTGTGAGTCATATACTCTGAATAAAGGTCCTTGGTTACTTTGACTGTCAAAACATATATACCTCAAGATTTCTCTTGGTTGTATAAACCTCACATGTGCATATACCTCTGTATTGGTTTCAACATTGTTTGTTTTATTTACTTATTTTTTTACTTAAAGCTGAAAGAAAAGAAGTTTATCTAAATTCAGCAGTTAATGTGAGTTCTTCTTTGCCTTTTTAAGGTCTACTCCACTTCCCTTAATAACATTCAAATGGGTGCATTACTTAAATATTGAAATTTGCACTCCACTGAATATCTGAGGTCAAATGGCCAATGTTCATAACATCCTAATGACCTGAAGCTTGCTCTGCAGTTGGCCTAATCACTCCAAACTAATGAAGGTAAATTATAAGATCATAAATAAGTAAGCAGCAATTGCCCTTGGGTGACATAAGTACTGCTTTTAATTAGTTTAAAGCAAGCTTTTTAGAGCCAACAATATGAACTCATTGTTTGATAAACACCCTGGAAAAACAAGAACCTTCATTTTAGCTTTTAATAAATTTATGAGGTTACATTAATGGAAGCCCTTAGTCATACAAAAATCTGCTATAATGGAGTTAGGTCATCCTGTAGATGACTGTGAGATGATAGCTATAACTCAACAGAAATAAAATGCAGCTCTTAACTTGCTTATCTCATCAGACAATATAAAATGTAATGGTTACTTAGATGAGTGTTTCTTGAAAATTCTTGTTCTTAATCCACAGTTATTCAGTCTGTAAAATGCATTTTTGAATTCACTGAATTGACATGTAAATATTTGCTTTAACGAAAACAAATCAGCTCTTAACTATATGTATGAAGAAGTGTATACAACTTTGTTTACTAACCCATTTTACTGAATTTCTTAGTTTTGATATTGATAATAATGATGAGGATACAATAAACACCATATTCAGAGAGGGAGGACCAAACAAACGGCCTACTCTTGGCAGAAACACGCAGAGAAGACTACTGACTGTGGATCCATCTGAAAGCTTCTGTTTTCGCAATGTATTCTTTTCAATCTCGCTCTCATAATTTATTCCCAGTGGCTATATGTTTGTTTGAAAACAACAGAACTTATTTTTACTCTTTGGTGCTCTAGCTTCCATTAGTACTAAAGTGACTTTGTATTTTATTTTATTTTAAAGAGAGAAAAAAATCCAATAAAAATAATAAAGAATTTCAAAACAAGATGATAGGAAATTATCAATGGCTATAATATTGCATATGGTTATCTTCAAAATAGTTGCTCATGTTATAAGGTATACACATAAAATTCATCAAAAAACCTATGCACTAACACAAGATATCTAAGATAATTATACTAGTAATTCCTATTCATTGATATGAACAACAAAATTTGAATTTATCCTTTTTTATTCAGTTATTACATACTAAAAATATCTATCTATCTATCTATCTATCTATCTATCTATCTATCTATCTCTCTATCTATGCACATGAGCAACACCAAAAATTCTTTCCCTTAAATAATTTCTTCTACATAGAAGGAAGAAAAAAGGGAAACCAATAAATATATTTATAGGTGGTAGTAAGTGTTTCATTGGCTGCTAAGTACTATAAAGGTACAGAAGAGTTTTGGGGTACCAGTTTGTGTAGAATAATCAGGGAAGAGTAGAAAAAGAAACATTGAATATAGATCTAAGGAAAGGGATGAAACAATATATTAATATCATGTAATATGCATCTCAAGGAAAGGTCTAAGCTAGTGTGAAGGTCCAGGGAGCAGCGCACCCTCAAAATGATCATGAAATATGTTTTCTGATGATCCATGGGGGTATGAGTAAGAAGGGTTGAATGCAGAAAGTCAGAAGAGAATGCAGATTGTGGTAGGGAATTTGTCTTTCACTGAGTTTATTTGAAATTCCGAATAGTGTGATTTAATTTTCATTTTTAAGGAACCACTCTTACAGATGAATAGATAACAGACATTAATAGGACAAAGATGGAGGCTAAGAGTTAAATTAAAAATCTATATACTACAACAATCTAGTGAGAAATTATAAAGGCTAGACATTTCACAGGGATCTATCATAGAGTAGTGAGTGTGTGATGTGGGCATGTATGTCAATAAAAGTTGTTGATTTAATATGAGATGTACAAATGTTATTTGCCCTAAGAATATGAAAAATTACAAATTTCACTTATTAGCATGAACACACAATAAAAGCATGCATTAATTTTTTGAGAACATCAAATACCCTTTTTTGAAAATATTAAATTAAAGATGTTTATTATATAGGCAAGTGATGGTGTTTAGAAGTTACTGGATAGACATCTGGATATCGTGGTGGAAAGTCAGACTAGATGAGATTAAAGAGTAAGACAAAGAAAGGAGGAAATTTCTGTGTCATGAAGCTTTCTAATTCATCTCCTTATTCTTTTTTTTCTTTTATTTTATTGAGAACCAAAGAACAATGAGACAGATTCAAAACTGATTAATAGGGCAGTTTCAATAATTAATACATTGTATATTGTTATCTTCTTAGTGGTTATTCATAGTACAAGAAGTACACAGAGTATCCTGTCCCAACACTGTTAGTACAAATTTTTTTCTCATTGAATTAAGCGAAAGTATCTGTATCTCTATTCTGTATATACAAATACAAAATATTCTGTATATACAAATACAAATACAAAATGATCCTTCCTTTGTATCCCTTTGTTTTTGTTTAGCCCTGTCAGAGATGGGTATTCCATTGGCATCTAAATACTATAGGTGCATGAATTCAGCAAAAAAATCCAACACAGTCCAGCAGTCTACAATAGTAGTGGGTTATCCACAGAAGTTCTTGACTTGAGCCTTTCACAGCTCAGCATATTAATATGACTTTATATACCTCGATTTTATAATTTTCTGCTGGATGGTTAAGACCAAGATAAAGCAAGGCCTACATAACAAGAAATGTAACTTTTTTATCTGATAAGTTCAGTCAAGTACCCTCAGGATTTATCCTGTAACCCTGTACCTCCTTAGTCTTATTAATTACATTTTATTTCACTCAAGTGATCACTGTTTTATACTCCACGTAACTTCTAAGTGCCAACATTTTCATGTTTCTTTGGTGTTCTCTTAACTCATTGACTCATCTGTTTTTCCATTTTTTTTTTAATTCTCAAAGCGATTTTTGTCTGCTATTTTTTCTAACTTTTCCTGGTCTATGTAGTTGTGCATTGGCAAGTAGAAACATTGAGATGACACCCAGGATTTGGAGGAAGGTTTTCTTTTACATTGACAGGCACTGATAAGGATCTTTCTCAAAATGTCAGGCCCTGATCTCAGTGGTCTAGGGCTTATATGGGTTAAGCAAGCAGGAAGTACAGAGGCAGAATGGCTTGTCAGTTGGGTATTGATTCTCACAAAATGCATCATATCTCGGACTAATAGTTATTCTCCTGTCTTGAGCCTCCCCAGCGTTAGGATTACAGGTGTGGGCCAGCATACCCAGAATTGGTTGCTGGCTCAGCGTACTTGGGGGCAGGGCCAGTACAGCCCTGGGAATCGAACCCTGGTCTCTGCCCTTGCTTAAGCAGATGCTTTGTCTGCTGAGCTATCTTGCTGGCCCAATTTTTTGTTATAGTCAAATATCATTGGGAAAAATATATACCATATTAATGATTCACTCATAATTAGTGGTCACAATCAATGAATTATTGAATCAGTCACTTCATAAATAACACCAATCATCTTAAAGTAAATACTTGAGTTCTTCTTTTCTTTCATTTTTCATTTTCTTTCTTTTTGTTAATGAGGCATAAAGAGATTTACAAGGCAGAATTTTAAGTATCTATTCAAATAAAATAGAGTTTGGACCCTCAAGAAAGAGGTGCATAGTTTTCTGGAGTTAGGAATATTTATATTTTTCTTAAGGGGATGAAACTTCATGGAATTTGTGAATCTGCAGGAAGTCCATTTGGTTTACTGTAGGATGGCACACAAATAGAAAGAAAGACAATGACTTATTTTAAAATTGAAAGGCCCAAGCCTCATCATTTTATTTTTTAAGATGAATGACATAAGATGTTTAGCTCAAGAACATTCTTTGAACTCTTTCAATCTGTTCCTTTACCTTAAGGTCAAGGTTTTACCCTTTATTTAATCAGTTTAATTCATTTATGACCTTATAGCATCTTTTAGGGATTTTGAATATGGTGGGCCAGGAAGATAAAAACCACAAAGGAACTTTGGGTGATTTGGATATGAGCTTTTTCTAACCTAGATTTTTGCTCACTCTAGCCTTCTCTGGTAGATCACTGCTTTGCATTCCTACATTTCAGGGGTTTCTAAGTGTCTGCATCCATACAGGCATGGTGGGGTGTAAATGGCGTATCTAAGCTCTCTGATGCTATTGGATTTCATCTCCTTCATTTTCTTTGTCCTCTCTATCGAACTCAAATATTCTCTGTCTCTCTGATATCTTTTATTATTTGGACTTGGAGCCCACCATGTTTCACTTATTCTTAAGTTTGGTCTTGATGTAAAATATATACACAAAACAAGAATTTTCATGTCCTGAAGCTGAGGACCTCTGATGATTCTGAGTCTTGCATTTGATGTTACCATTAAGTGGTGAAACAAGAAACACTTTTCTAATATACAGTTCCCTTAAGGACTTTTTTGATATGGTGCTAATTTATAATATGCTGTTGAATTTTATTTGATAATTTGTACATGCAATTTTTTGTTTGTGCACAAGTATAATTAGTGTCAATTTTTTAGATACTGTATTATCTTTTTTAGATCTTAAACTTGTTTTTTTACATCGTACCAAAATTAATATTTGAAGATAATTATTATTCTATATTTTGAATTTATGTGATTTTTTCAATGTATAGTTAGGTTTTAGAAATGTTTTATGTATTTTAGAAAAAAAATACTATAGTAATTGAGAGTTGAAAGTACCACATTGTTTATCATGTTTAGGATTTATCTTTATTACATTATTGCCTTCTGGATCTACCACATTAAATTAGATATTTTAAATTTGCATGGTTGGTAGATATTACTCTCTTTTTCTGCCACTGTGTTCTATAAAGTCTCTTGAATGGAGGGAAATTTAAAAAGTGTGAGTAAAACGTTTTACTCACAGGATGAGCCTCACTTTGGTGCAATAGTCAAGAATAATACCATATGGTTCTGCAATGCTTGATTAAGATCTTTTCACTTTGTCCTAAAGCAAATGAGAAGTTATTAAGATGTTTTAATAAGACAGTGTAGGACCCTATTTCATGTGGTACTTTTGCTGCTAAGTAGAGGAAGTATTGGGAAGGAAGGAAAAGGAGTCAGGAAGATTTGAGATGCTACGACAATGACATTAGCTTCAAGCTCAATTGTCTCAGATCATAGAGTTTACAGAAAAGTAATGTTACTGTAGTTAATTTACAACTACTCTCAAGAAAGACTGTAGTGCCTGCATGGCTATGTTTAGAGTGATTATACGATCCGTTTTAACTGAGAACATCTTGGGCTATATGTTTTTCTAGGTATAATTATCATTTCTTGAAAGTGTCTTAATTTGAATGACAAATTATATGGTTATCCTACTTCACCAGAAAGCCACAATTCAGGGTAGAAGCCAAGGAGATAAAGTCTATTATAAAGTGGGAGTGTGGACAACATGTCCGATTTCTAGAGAATATCATTTTCAGTTTGATGCTGGTTTAGTACACAACATATATTGAAAATTTTGCAGAAGAAAAATATTATGTGTTTGATATAAATGAAATCTATTTAAAAAAAGAAAAAATATTTTCAAAAAAGGAAAAAGTAAAAATTATGAAAAAAATGTTACTTATGCTATTCTGGTTTTATAAAATGAATAGACTTCGCTTTGGAAAAGAGTAAACACTAAAGTTATTTATTTTCATTATAGATTTGTTTTATAATTCATTGTATTTTACTTTAGAGAAACAACAATGATAGGTAACACTTCTATGATATTTTTTATTCTAGACAATTTCTAAGTGCTTTACATGTAACAATTAATTTAATCCTCAACATCCTTTGAGCAATATTACTCTAAATAAATGATTATATCTTAATAAATGAAATTTCAAAATGAATAAATAAATGAACATCTATGCTAGTGATATTGTGTTGCTGAGTTATTAAGCCTAGTTAATAAACCTAGTTATTAAAATTGCAATTTTCTTATAAATCTCCCTGAATATATTCGTATTCCCTTATGTCTTAATTAGTAATTTACTTTCATTCTTTTCATTATTTATTGTGATGAGAAATATATAATGATCAAATATATGCTTTCAATTTTAGGTTCAGACATAACTTCTTTGCTATCTTGTACCATGTGTGCAAGTGGAGGAGTTAGTCACAGTCCTTACTTCATTTCATATACTCACAGTATTTGAGCACATGCTTCCATAATACACCAAAAGTTATTGTGTAAGGGTTGTAGTGTTCTACTGGAGATAACGTGATTCTACTCTTGAACACAGTGTTTGCACTGTGATCCACCCCCCCCCCCAGGGCCACCTACAAATGCCACACAGCATCTTTCTATACAACAGATAATTTTAAAACTAAGGAACTTATGACACTATATGGAGGGACAGCTATGTCACAATCTTAAACAACTACAGAGTAACAGTCACTTAACACATTGTATTTTGCAATACTTAAGGGAAAAGAGCTAAGCAGGGATACATTAGGAAAACAATAGAAAAAATTAAATTTGCATTCATGTAAATCGTTAGGAAAAAACCAATTGATCAGGACTGCTTTTGTAATTCCAAAAAATGGAATTATATCCTAAAGAACTCAGAAGCTTTAAAGATCAACTTAAAATTATTCTATGAATATGTTTATAGCGTGTGTTTATTCATATTTTAAAATCTTAAGATTGCCTTGTAAATAAAGATAATATGCTGTCGAGAAAATGAGAACTTACCTAAAAGGTTGGGCCTTGTAAGCATACTGGGACAATAGAATTTTTAATGCATACACCTTTCTAGTTTTACCAAAATACTTTTGCACTTAAACCTCTGACCCTGTATCTGCCATCTTTTTTTTTTTTTTTTTTCAATGACCAAATACCTGAGAAAAGCAGTTTAGAGGCAGAAAAAAATTATTTTGGTTCATAGATTTAAATGTTCAGACCCCAGTCAGACAACGCCATGCTCTTAGGCTTGTGGAGAGGCAGCAGCTTCCTGATAGCGGAAATGGCAGAAGAAAGCTTCTTCAATCAGAGCATTTAGAAAGCAGGGAGTGCAGGCAAAGTGACAGCAAAGTGGCCGGCCACCAGGCCAGTCTTTAGTACATTGACCTCTCGATTCACATCCTTCAACTGAAAGCTAATTTCTGGATTTCCGCTATCTACCAATAATGCCATCAACATGGAATATTTGCAGGTGGAGTTAGATCCTTCCGAATCCAATCACCTGAGAGCTGCACCGTTGAACACATCAAGCTGTGGGGGACCATTTTTGCTCAAGTACATCACACACCCCAACTTTATCTGTTTATTTCATTTCATGACAAGACTCTTCATTTTGCTCATGAATCATAAAACATTATTATATAAACCTCTGAAATTTCTAACTCATGAGGGCATCCTTAATCTCTGGAGAAAAAGCTTAATCATAAAACAGAACTAATTCTTCGGAGCATGTGCATCTATCAGTTTACATTGCAGTGTGTTAATTGAAACCATTTTCCATAGCATCTATAATACTATTCTTTCCAGATTAAGCTATAGAAGTCTTGTGTCACAATGTTTTCAGTTCTAAGCATTACCATAAAGGTTTCTTGGGAGCAGCTGTCCAGGACTTCTGGTACTCTACAAAGACTGAATGTCCATTTCAAGAATCCAAAACATGGCCTTTGAGCTGGATACAAATCTTTCCCCATGTTTTCTAGAAATTATTATAATAGGAGGAAACCAACTTTATTTTTTATTTCCCCCCAATTTACATACACCAATAAAATTAATTCTAAGAGCACCACCTTGTGTTCAGGATCTGCACTGAAATAATTGTGTCACCATCACTACTACTGTACACTTTTGTCTGTCATGTATGTGTGATGATTTAGATTATGCAAATGCTAGGGCTGGCCAAATAGCTCAGTGGATTAAAGCACCTGCAAACAGGCACAGGGGCCAGGGGTTTGATCCCCAGGCCTGCAGTGTCAGCCCCGCCCCCACTGTGTGCTGAGAGGCAATTGAGACTGGGTGTGGTGGTATGCGGCTGTAATCCCGGCACTTGGGAGGCTGTAAACAGGAGAATGACTACAAGTCCAATCTAGTAGTGAGGCCCTGTAGACCCTTCACTAAAATAAAGGGAAAAAAAAATATACAGATGCAACTATCAGAAGAATTTATTTATGTAACTTATCTTTAAGACTTGTAAGGAAACAGTGAATCAAAGGATGAACTCTGTATGCTGGTATCTATGAACTAAGCAACTACATTAAGGACAGCAATGTGTAATACAAAAACCATGCTTGAATACTTGTCATTTTGGTCTTCTAGATGTGTACTATTCCTAAGGTCATATTAATCATTACTATACTCTCTTTAAAATATTTTTTAAGAAAATGTAATGAAAGAAAAAAAAACAAGAACAAAAATTAAGATTTCTTGAAGCAAGCAGTAATATTCAATCATATGTCCAATCTTACATAACTATATCTGTTAATCTGAGCAACAGATTTGACAATAAGAATAGATAATATAGCAACCATTGTTATGAGTTATTCTTGTTTTGAAAATCTGCAACATATGTATTGTTGTGTGTTACCCTCCTTTTATCTTTCTTTCTGATTTTTGTTCTTGCTTTTGTCTTTACTCTTCAAAATAAAATAAAATTATAATAATAAACAGGATGAATTTTTTCTTTTTAAATATACTTTAAAAATTTACATTGTATGCTTTTTAAAGAACCAATAGCTGTTTAAATAATCAGCTATAAAATATCTGTAAAATATATGACATTTTTCAATATATGCAGTAAATTAACATATTTTGGTTTTTAAAGTATGGAATCTTTGTGGATAGATAAGTAATTTGATTTGCAAATAATACATTTATTTAGATGAATTGGAATTGGCGATGTTATTAAATTTTATTTATGCTTACAGTTAGTCTACATGGAAGTCGTTTGTTTCTAACAAATTCTGTGATACACTCATTAGAACTCAACAAAAGGGACAAAGGTTCATGTAGCTTAAAGCTTAAGTAAAGTGACTTCCAGGTATTATCTTTCAATGTTAAGATCTTATCCTCCCAAAGAAGAAAAATATAACGGGACCACTGGGGGCCGGGGAGGTGGATCAGTGGAATAAGCGCTTTCCTGGCAAGTGCAAGGGCCTGAGTTCAATCCCTGGTTCTGAAAAAAAAAAAAAAAGAAAAAAGAAAGAAATGGACCATTGATTCTCATAATTAAAACTTTCCTACTAAACACCCTTTAACAAGAGAACTACACTAACAATTATACTTGCTCACAAAGGATTTTAGAAATGGTAAAGAGAGTCAGCTTGAAAACTCCTGTTTTTAATCTTCCAGAGAGAAACTGTACACTTTCATTTTCACTGTACTAGAGTATAAGAAATCAATGACAGGTACATCTCTCTTTGAAATAACTTTTATAACCTTCTCTCAAAAAAAGCCTCTATTCTTGGCATGCCACCCACAGATCACTGACTTTGAACTAGTCATGTCCAATCCCCAGCCCACCGTGGCTGTTGTAGCTGTCTCTGGTGGAAGAATCCCCCGAGACTTCCGGGCTGAGGTATTTCCAGTTGCTCTTCTCATAATAAAGATGACTTTTGAGAGGCCAGCTATGTTACTTATCAAATGAAGTTCAGGGCTGAAGTATTTTCTCTTTTAACATTTTAAAGGTCATAGGAGTTTGCTAGTGTATTAAAAGTAAAGAATATTGCCTACAAATTGATTCTTTTGTCACCGTATTTTTATTATTTTAGGATTCTTTTTGGTAGTGCATCTTTTACTTTTTTATTCTTTTTCTGTAACTGGCAAAACAACATTTAGTGAGTTGTAGGATTTTTAATGTCATGTTTGTAATTATGTTTTTATTATATTATTTACATATTTTAACTTAATAGTTAAAACAATTAAAATGTGAAGAACTTGTATTATTGTCACCATCAAAGAATGCAAGTTTCTAGGTATTTATTATTTTCATTAATTTATAAATTCAGTA
>NW_004524582.1:9161078-9169869 GCF_000260255.1 Octodon degus | reverse complement strand
ACATGGTTTGGTTTATAGTATTATCTTACAATATTTAGCTACAAAGTCAAATTCAGAAGAGTGCAGGAGATTTGCCTATACACTGAAGAATCAAACAATCCAACCAAGCCCCTGGATCCCATAGCAATGTCCTGCACAAGTCCACCTGGAGGCCTAGAGCCCACAACAATGTCTCATGCAAGTTGTCTCAAGGATGTTTACTGGGAAGGCCCAGAGGTCAGAGGTAGAAGGTAGAAAGTTTGTGCCAGCGGAAGGAAGGAT
The DNA here is from genome assembly GCF_000260255.1 of Octodon degus. Lineage (NCBI taxonomy): Eukaryota > Metazoa > Chordata > Mammalia > Rodentia > Octodontidae > Octodon > Octodon degus. Next base: position 9,169,608 of record NW_004524582.1, on the reverse strand, counting down.
CTGTGCCAGCAGTCTATGCCAGAAGACTGTTCCTTGGAGGCAGGAAGCGATGCTCAAGGTAAGGACCGGAGCTCTCTAAAGAGAACTACAGCCATTCTCAATGACAAGAAAACTTGAGATCCTCCATTTGTTCGCTATGCTTTGCCTTTTACCATGCTTAGGTAAAATTTCTTCTGTCCATTATTTTCTTTTTTACTTTAGATATCATATTACTCCTTCTTTGGAAGCTGTATTTGGCTTTCTTCTCATTTTATCATTATTCTTTGCAGCAGTTCCTGAATTTTAAAACTGAGTCTGACAAGATAATGAATTGAGGGGAGCTATTGGTGGACACAAGAAAGCAAAAGAAAAAGTGATACCCAGGCAGGTGCAGCATTTCCCAGGAAGGAAGAATCTAGAAATATGTCAAGCATTTAGTTGGGGTCCATAAATCTATCTTCCAGGAGAAAGTAGGAAGTAGGGTCTTGTTCAACTGAGCTGACCCTCATCCTTGAAAGATGCTGTTCCAATATTAATTAAGATCACAGAGATCAGCTGATCCCTTCCTCCTCCAGCCTGTCAGCAACAACAGTAAATCCTCTTGTAGCTAATGCAACCTAATCCAGATCTTGACATTCAGTGGTGTAGGTTTTTCCTTTCATTTTCATTATCAGGCACTTCATTTATGAACAGCCAAGCATATATAATTGTCTTGACAATTAATCAAGATACAAAACAGAAAAATATAACATAGGCTCACAGTTTCACAGGGTTTAGTGCATGGGTATTTGAACCCATTGATTTGGGTCTGTGGGGGCAGAGTACATCATGTAGGGAGGACAGTACCTGGTAGCTTCCTGGCAGTTAAGCCTGCTTCTCAGTATCTACTATCCTCTGCGAGGTCCACTTCTTAGTTCTGCACCATCTCTTAGTGGAGACAGGATGGCAGCCAAGCTATTAGAGTAAGGAGGTCTGGGGGACGTTTAATATCTAAAACATAACAAATAATCCCTATAATACTTGCAGAGTTTGTTCAACATGAATTCATATTTTTAACCAAATTTAGGGATCAATAATTTTTCCACATGTTCCTTTCTCTCTTTTCCTTTATAGAATTTAAGTATATTACTGCAAGACTATTTGATTTCTCAGATAACTAAATCCCTCATCAGGTTTTCATTTTTCTTCTCTGTGCATCATGTAAGATAATTACTACTAAACTGAGTTAAAATTTACTTATGCTTCTGTTTGTAAGACTATCCTGTTATTTTTTTTTGCATCTACATTTTTATAAACGTGTCAGAATTTTTGTATATAATATCCTTTTATTTCTTTTACTTCTTCCTTTGTTGTTGGAAAAAATTCCCACTTTTTCTCTCAACTATTGACTTTCCTTCAAATCCTTGGGTAAACATAACAGCTTTTTTATTTTTCATTTTATTTCTATTTTTGGTGCTGTGGATTGAGCCAGAACCTTGAGCTTGCCAGGCAGGTGCTTACGCTGCTAGCTATCTCTCTGCAGCATATACATTATAAATGCTTACCTACAGGTGTAACGTCTGCATCTTGGGATGTACATGCAACATCTTGGGATGTTTCTATTACTTCTGCTATTTTAGCTGAATGATAGATACTTCATGTTCTTTTTACTGTGGAAAATACACATCTGTTTCACTTATCTAGACATGGTGATGGCTTATTCACACAAGTCTGGATTTCATTTGTCATTAAATTATAGTTTTCTTTTCTGGAAAACAGGACCTGAGTAGTCACTAGGAGTCTTCCTTTTAGGGTTTGTTTGGGTGTGCATGCTGTTTTTATGTTTTGCCTATTCTGGTCTGTGACATAGCTTTGATGCTTTGACCTTTCAGCAGCGCTAATTGCACATGGTCTACTCAGTAAGCTTGCACAGTAGCAAGGTCGCACTTGCACTTTCTCCAGCACTGAGAAACATCTGGTGTCTTTGGTCATTCGTCCCCCTGCAGCTGCTTCACTCTTGACCTCAGAGTCTCCCCCTGAGCACGCCACACTCTTACTCTCACCGATGAAACAGAGACAAAGCCATGCTGGAGTACGAGTTTCTTGTCTGTAAATCTCTGTCTTTTCTGTTGTCTTTAGGACCAAATATTTTTTTCCCATAAAATATGAACATCTTTCTTTTCACTGCGTACAGAATCTTTCTGCTTGGGTTTCCTTTTGCTGTGCTGGGATCTTAAAAAAGAAAAGTCTTCTATGCAAGAAGCCAGGAGAATGCAAGGCTCAGAGTGTTTTCCTTCTTTGAAATGAAATAACATTGTGCAGTTTTTTCATTACTTGAAAAAAATAGCTTCGTATAATTTGTCTTTTTCCACATAAATTTACCAAGGATACATTGATCTGATACAGAAATTATAGTTACAAATAAGAGTCTTAGGTATATTTTTATCTATGTAGCTCAAGAAAACCAGAAGTATATGGTTTGTTCTACTTATTTGAAAGCAACATTTAGAGAAATCCATATTCTACTTTGTTTCATTCTAAAGGGATGAAAATACACAAAACATGGTATATGCATGCACAAGTGTACCAGCAGGAATCTCACATTTCTGTATCACTAATAGGCTCCAGTATAAAGTGGGTGAGTCAATTTGTTATAATTGAATTTGCCAGAATGTGGTCTAGATATACCAGTAACAGCACTATCCAAATCTCGCTTGGAGGGCCGGACAGATAGCTCAGTGGACTAAAGCACATGCTTAAGCAAAGCTCAGGGGCTGGAGTTCCACCTCCAGCACCAAAAGCTATGGCAGCCCTGCCCCCGGAGCATGCTGAAAGGGAGACTGAGACAGGGTGTGGTGGCGTGACCTGTAATCTCAGCTCTTGGGAGGCTGAAAACAGGCAAATCACTCTTAATCCAAGCTACGTAGTGAGACCCACAAACTAAACTTTAAGGACTCACTCTATATATCCTCTTTTCTAGGAAGAATCTGATAAACACTAAGTGTAACCTCACTCCAAGTTGAATGCAAGGCCTTTTCTCAGCCCACTGCAATTCTCAGCACAGTAATCATGACACTCTAATGTAAATGTCTTCACTAATCTAGTATGCAGTGTAGACCCAAAAATATTTGTCCAAGCTTGTACATTCATTGCTTTATGTTAAGCATATCTTACAAAGCCTACAAAATGACAAGAAGAAAATACTCTCTTTTTTATGTTCTTGCTTCATACAATCAAGAAGAGGAAACATAGTTATACAGATACAGCCAATGTTTACCTTTAAAAATAAAGTAATTTCCACTTTCGTCTTCAGTCTGATACTGAAGACCTGGCCTAATTAGTCTGTAATTATTTTTAGCTTTGTGAAAACATTTGCCGGTGCTTACACAATAGCAGGTGGGCTTACATAGACATTTGAGAAAAATATACTTTCTCACGTAACAGTAGCTGGGAAGTAATTTTACTTATATGGAGGGAGTGGCACTACTGAAATTTTTGCAGAGCCTTTGTGGTCGCAATGAATTGTTTCAGGAATTAAGTGACAGTTAAGACATTTTCCAGATCCTATGAGTTTTATATCTAAAAGAATTATTTAACAGCATAAATTTTTTAATGGAGAGACTTAATTAGCAAGAATTTTATTTTATACAGACATACAAGTAGAGGACTAGAGGGTAGAAACAAGAGAAACAAGTGATTAAAGTTGTTTTAAAGGGTGGTATAACCTGACTTCAACAATGGAAAAAAATTGAATGTTTTTGGGAAAATAATGTCACAAAAATACTTAATCAATTTTTGGCTCAAAATATGAGTTGCTTCCGATTCTACCTGTATCTCTCCTCTGGTCAGCTCCCTTAGTAAGCTGTTTAGGTGGTTTCAGAATATAAAACCTGTCCAGAACATGATTGGGCCTTGGGGGAAGGCTGATAGAATCTAGTCCATCAGAGTGGATGACTATTAATTATAGTTTAGAAACTGGAAACCTTGAGTCAGAAGTGAAGGTGGAGTCCACCCAGATAAGGTAGTTTTAGGATATTTTTAATGGTAAGAGTGCTTATGAGTTCTATTAATAATGAATGAATTAATGCCTTAGCATTAAAATATAAAAACATTCTTATCTGACCACTAGGAAGTTGCTTGCCTGGTACCAGTAATAAAAAAAAAAATAAACACTAAATAATAAATCACTTCTTAAAAGCAAGTTCTCATAGTACACTTTTATGTTTATATTCATAAATAAAATGAATATTATTTAATATTTATAATGTTGTTAACAAAGGTTTTTAAAGTATTAGAGTGTGGCATTCCTAAAAGATAAAAGGATATACTTTCTTTCAAAAATACTTTGCAATTTCTCTTTATAATAACTGTGTATCCCTTAGTGTTAAAATTGTTCACTATGCATTGCCAATTAATAGGAAATTAATCATATTTATAATAAGATGCTACAGTTAAGTTACCTTTATGATATCTAATATTTAATAACTAGACATTAATCCCTATGATTCTATTATTTTACATATCAAGAAATTGAGAAGTGGTTTTATGTCCCATTTGACAGATACATAATGAATTTTCTTATAAGTCTTCAAATTTAAGCTCATTTGGAAAATACCAGCAGTGTGGTTTGGTTTAGCAAGGGTGCAGTAAACTCTCATATGATGGAGGCTCAACCCTAACATTGCTGTCACAATGGCTGAAATTCTACTATTTGGACCAGAGTGATTTTGCTAAGCAATGTCCGTTTTCCTCAGTTGATGCAAAACAAAATGTGTGTAGACCTGGGTGTAGGGAGACAATGAAACTTTGATATGAAAGATTGAACTAGGACACGGAACATGAATGAAAGATGAAGAGTAAAATATATATGTATGTTTTCTCACTAGCTGGCCTTATATACCAAACTATACAAGGAAACAAAGACAAACCAAAATGAGACAAAGTTTGATCAAAATATAATGCAAGTATTTAAAAGTCTAAAACAAAGTCATTATGGTAAAAGACATTAAACTTCCTCAAAGTTCTCTCTCTCTCTCTCTCTCTCTCTCTCTCTCTCTCTCTCTCTCTCTCTCTCTCTCTCCATAAAACTGAACCCAGTTTTCATGCCATTTCATGAATCAGTTCTAAGAGTCCCGTCACATGAGTGTTTTTTAAAGTCAGAAGCAAAAATGTAGTCGTGAAAGATTCTATGAGGTGCCATCCAACAGAAAGGCAGGCTTGTAAAACAGTAAGTTGTGTTCTAATCTACTTTGTTTGCTGGCTTGGTATTGGGAGATTTTTTGTCTTCCCCAAAGTCAAAATGACCATGAAAGGTAAAAGTTGGCCATCGCTCAGGACATCAAGGAGCCGTGGTAATACAACTAAAATCATTCAAGGTGAAGGCCTCTAGAACCACGTAGGAAGTGGCAAGAACAATGGGTTGAGTCCTTGAGGTGAGAATTATTTAGAAGCATGAATACTAATGGGTCTGATACTGTAATAAATTTCTAAACATTTGAACTTCAATTGAATTTCTCAATCACAGCATAAAAAATATGTTGACTTCTTCCTTACTTCATGGACTTATTTGCTTAATATGTATAGTTTCCACAGCAAATTTTAATAGAAAAGCTAAAGAGGATAATAATTTTAGGTCTATGGTTTTTGGCCCCACTAGCTATGTTTCTACTGTTAGCATAGACTAGAAGGTAAAAACTGGAATAGCATACTTTTGTGATGTGAATTGGCAGAGATCCCTCTAAAGTGCAGAGGCTGATGATATCTTTAACATACCGCACCCCTGTGCCTTGACAGATCTATCTCTTTCCTTTGGCTCTTCCTGAAGTGTGTTTATCTTTTATAATGAAATTTAATCATGAGTGAAGTGCTTTCTAGTCCTGTTAGCCTTTCTAGTGAATTATCGAAACTGCAAAGCAGTCCCAGGAACCCTTTTTATAAAGGGTTTTATAACATGTTAAGGGTATACAACATATTTATCCTTTCCCAGGCAGCCTGGGAAAACCTGTGAGGTAGAGAATGAATCTTTAACTTTTGTGCTCAACAAATAATGATGGAACTTAGTGTCAGCCTTGAAGTAAATAATTCCACACCCAAATGTGTCAGACATTTAGAGATGGTTTTAAGCAATGTAGAAAATCAGCATCTATTTGTATAGATGTTTCAGGCACTTAGTAGCAGACTTTATAGTACCACTTAGTGGTGTCATAAAGTGTTATGCAACATGTAAGTTATATGTTTTCATATATGCATATACATGTCATTACATGTTTGTACAGATATATATGAATATACAGACACACATTTATGCACATGCCATTATAGAGTAAGCAAATATATATTATTTTGTAAAAATGATATACATGTGCTTATACATATAAAATATACACTCTTACATATAATATAGATATGCTGTAAATGGTGCGTTTGGAAACACAAACACATATGTATGGGTAAACATATAGGCTACGTGAACATGCTATAAATGATAGGAACACACACACATAAACACACACAAATAAACATATATTATATTCTGCAATATAAACAGTTTCATAATTTAGCAAATTTTGCAAAGGAGCTAAACTAATAAATCTCTTATCATTTTTTCTAAATTCAAACATAAGATAGGCTCCTTTACAAAACATTTGTCTAGCTACCATAACTCATGCCTTCAAAGTAGTGTTTGCCTGCTGATATCCTTAAATTTAGGTTAGTGCAGTGGTACCCTGTGTTGGTAGAAGAGGTAAAACATGCCTGGTGACTAGGAGCTAGCATTTATCTTAAACTGACATCTACTTCTGAGGTGCACAGTTTTAAAACATATAATTATTCTAGCTTGCTAATATTACATATCATTTCCAGTCAGTAAAGTCTTAAACATTAACATTTGTTTGTAAGTAAACTGATTGAAGTTTGACAATTTTGCCCTTCATGGAATCATAATCTACAAGTCTGTTAGCTTTCTGAACCATATTGTGAAGAGTGACGCACAAGCTAGTTGAATTACTTGTTAAACACCATTTGAATTATGCTATAGAACTTAGGACAAAGTAGATAAAATTTGTTTTTCCTTTTGTGACCCTGGGGAGGGGGTTGAGTGAGTTTTTCTACCACAAGGCACATTATTTCATTTGGAAAAGGATTCTGATGTCCTTGCTTAACTGGCTATTTGTGTAATTATGGGTTTTGCGCCTTTAGTGTCAGCGTCTCAAGGTTACTCTTTATTTTCTGAGAACAACTTTTCATCAGTGTCTCGGTTTTGAAGCAGCCTCTTTCTCCTGTAGCTTATGTTCAAGTTTGCCTTAAAGTTCCCTCTGATGACTGTTTATTCCATCTCCTCTTGCATTTAAGCAGGAGAGTTCCATAGTTAGAATAAAGGAGAGGGGAAGAACAGAATACTCACCCATCGCAATGACCTTTGCTGGGCCTGGGATATGTATGAAGCACTGTGTAACATGCTGCTATCAGTGTAAGACAGATATTAATGTTTAAAGCAACCCTGTGAGGTAAATGACATTTCCATTTTATAGGGGAGGCATACGAGTCACAGATATTAGCCAAGTTTGCATAGCTTATTTATGGTGGAGGTAGTATTTAAACTAACATTTATCTAACTCCACAACCTACATTTTATATGGCACAGCCTGGCACAGAAATTTCATAGGTAGACTAGCTCAGAACTGAAACATAACTGCAACTAAAGAAATCAAAGTAGACAGTGCCTGATAATTTGATGTAATGTGTCTTGCAGAAAGATAGCTTTGTATTAAATGATTGGAAGACAAAAATTTTCCCCAATGCTCCCTTTCCCTAAAGTTGTGTTTCAGATATTCACTTGTTTTTTGTGATACAAAAACTTGTAAAGCTGTTATATTATATAGAGAGTGAAAACTTCAAAAGATTATTTTAAAACACAATGGTAGACAAAATAGATTAAATAATAAACATAAAAGCAATTAAAAAATCAGATAAACGTCTACCACTTCCAAATGATTGTTAGATGCTTTACTCATACTTTTTCATAAATTTTGTACTTAGTTCATAAAATAAGAAATTGATAAAAACAGAACAGCTAGCTTTCCTGAGCAGTCATTGCTGTAGACTTGTACTTTTAATAGTTTCACTGGTACACATAGTTTTACTCCTCAAGTTTGAGAAAAGTGTGTAAAATCAAATGTTACAAAAAAGAGCATAAATAAACACAAGAGCATAATGTTTCAACAGATCAAAGATATGCAGGAAATAAACAGGATAAATGAGGCATTAACATGAGTTGAGTGTCTCATTGGAACAAAAAAAGAAGAATACTTACTTCATTAGTCCATTATTCTCTCCTGAAATGACAGTCACAAAATCATAAGAAACACCACTTAAAGTTTGAAATGTGTTGGCCAGCCTCCACAGATAGCCACCTGCCTTTTTAATATACCAATACTATGATCATTTCTTTCAAAACTTGCTCAATGGTGTCATTAGGTGCAGAAAAGAAATGAAAACTTTTGGTCTCTTCTAGTTCCTTCTAGGTTCTAACCTCAATCTGACTATGTTCCTGTGTCTCTGTGTGCAGTTTTTT
>NW_004524582.1:9145651-9160518 GCF_000260255.1 Octodon degus | reverse complement strand
GAAGATCTATTGATTCATGCATTCATTTAAAAGGCTTGGAAACTCATATGGCTTGTGCACAGTAAATGGAGGGTTTTATTTAAGGTAAAGAAAAGGCCAGGCTTTCATACACCTTTGTGGCTTCTTCAGAAAACGGATTCAAGGAAAGAATGGGAGGAAATGGAGAAATCACTGAAAACAGTATTTAGCTCTATGACCTGTATATTGAGTCACTATATTTGGGGTCTGCAAACATTTTATGAAGAGTCAGATAATGTATGCCTTAAATTTGTGTTCTAAATGGTTTTTTTAAATAGTCAACTCTGTCTCTGTAGCTCCAAATATAGACAAAATGTAAATGAGCTGTATTCCAATAATAGAGTCATACTTCAAGGAAGCTTCTGTGTACAATTTGGTTTATAAACAAGAGCATTTGGTAAAAGCTTGCTTCTGACTGCAGACTCCACAACAGGGACAATATGAGCATGAAAATCTTACCCACACAGGTGCAAATGCAACTATGTTCTCCTAAATCCTAAAGCAAATTAAGTTCGTAAGCTGAAGTACCACTGTAACTTACGGCAGCTCATGTTTTAAAATTTCATATGTCACATAATATCAATCTCCTTTGATTTTTTTAACCATTAAAATGTGAGGGCCAGCCAGATAGCTCAGCAGACTGAAGGGCCTGCTTAGAGCTCAGTGGCTGGCGTTTGATTCCCAGTGTGTTGTGCTGGTCTCACCCCCAGGGCATGCTGAGGCAGCCACTGAGACTGAGCATGGTGGCGCACACCTGTAATCCCGCCGCTTGGGAGGCTGAAAACAGGAAAATCACTACAAGCCTGACCTATGTAGTGAGACCCTGTAGAGCCTGTACTAAATACAGAAAAAAAAGAGTAAAATGTGAAAGTTAGTTTTGTTAGATGGCCACACAAAAATAAGTGGCAAGCTAAATTTGACCCAAGTATTCTACTTCATTCACAACTGGTATAACTCACTCCTTTGTTTATAGAAAAGGAATTTTTAAAAAAAATATAATTGCAAAAAAGTGCAAGGCTTCCATTTACCACTAATTCGTGAAACTATAATGTGTACCAAATAGTAAACACCCACATATTTTAGTTACAGAATAAATGGAGTTACGTCTAAAGATTTCTGATGTCAGATTCTGGTGAGAAAAGAGGCAGGAATATGTGGTTGGGATGGATTGAATGTTTTCTTCCAAATGTTAGTAGGCTGGAAGCTTGTCCTTCAGTGGTAATATACTAATCTGTCAAACCTTTTAAGAAGTGGAGTTGAGTGGAAAATGATTAAGTCACTTGGTGTGCACGTCTGGTAGCTCTTTTGGAACTCTGGCTGGTTTCTGCGAGAACTGGCTTTTATAGAAAAGCAAACCTATTCCCTGCATTTCTCTTACTCTTGGCCTTGCTATGTCATCTCTCTTTCTCATCCATGTTTTTCATCACGATGCTATCCAGCATGCTGTGAGGAATATGAAGGCCTCACCAGAGTACATAGTGGAACCTAGGTTGGTACTGGTGTTTGGACCTCTGAAACTGTGACTTAAATAAGCTCTCTTTTCTGTACAAAGGACAACACTTCAAGTATTTTTAATAGTAACAAAGAGTAAGCTAATATATAAAGCCATTATCCAATCAGGAAAATTCTAGAAAAAGAGCTGACTAAAAAACTGGGGCTGAGAAGGAAGACATTTCTTTTGTTTTTGGCTGGTTTGATCAGGACTAGGCTACAGCTGACTTCAAATTGATTAAAGTTATCTCTTGAGGACCAGCCACATAGATGAGCAGACTAAAGCGACTTCTTAGGCCCAGCACAGCAGCCGATGTGAGAGCCGACTCCACAAGCCATATCAGCCCCGCCCCCAGGGTCTGCTGAGAGGGCGATTGAGACTTCGCGTGGTGGCACGCGCCTGTAATCCCAGCATTTGGGAGGCTGAAAACAGAAGAATCACTAGGAGTCTGATCTATGTAGTGAGACCCTGTAGACCTCGTTGAGCCTGTACTAAATACATTAAAAACGTTATCTACGTAACCTCCATGATACCAAGAGTTTTTGTGGAAATATTTTGAAAAGTACCTCTCAGTGAAAAGTTCTGTTTTTAAATATGTTTCCCATAGAATATATATTTATGAATTGGTAAATTCTGACTCTCAGTTCAGAATTTTCCTTTAAAATTTTTCCATTAGATAAAGGTATTTTCCCCCAAATTTTAATATGCTAATAAAATTGCTAGTAGTAGGATTAGTTTGAAGTATGTATGCAATACTCATGACATCAATAGAAAGAGCAGATAGAAAATTATATCACCAAAATACTACTCCATTTTCTGACTTAACTCTATCTTACACTCTTGCAAGACCTAAGTGAAAAACTACATTAGAGTAGTAGCCTTCCTTGTATGCTTTAACTTTCTTTCCATCCTCCTTTTTTTGCATTGCTTACCTGTCCAATGCCTTCTCTAGGCTTGCACATGGCCCTTCGTTTTCTTCCTGTCTCATCTTGACCTCCTCTTTTTTATTCAGGGACACCTATGTCCTAAAGACACTTGGTTTCCAATAAAATAATATGACTAATAATTAGAGAAAAAATAAAGTAGTTCATTTTAATACATATGTACCGATATTTGCAGAATGGAAGTATACATCTTTAATTCAGAAAATAATAGTCTAAATGAACATATCAGTCACAGCACTATAGAAATTTATGTTTCAACTATCTATAAAAATGTGACATTATTTTAGTGCAGTAGAAATATATTTTATAAGCAGAAAAGAAGCTGTATTGTTATCATATGAAGTGAGTGTCACTGAATCTTATTTTTATAATTAATAAATAGACAATTTTTACCTAAGATATCTTCAAAATTCAGAAGTAGAGAAACTTGAAAATGGCTAATTAAAACATGGCATTGGGGAATCCAAGAGTCTGGCTGGGTCAATTGCTTCCTGGCCTACTTTTAAGAGTTAGAATTATTCCCGCTTACTAATGACAACAGAGAAAACATCAAGCTATTTTTACATATCAAAGTTATCCTGGTTACCAAAGAACAAGTTTTTCCATCTCAAAGACTGATGCATTGGTTATAGGACTTGAGTAAACACTCACAAGTTAAAGTGGAATAAATAGCCATTTAGTATTCGGTGTATGAATTCCTTCAGCGTGGTATCTAGCGTTGTTTTCTGTTAACACTCTTTTTTTGTTGTTTGTCTTTTGAGACAGGGTCTTGCTATGCAGTTCAGGTTGCCCTTTAGCTCACTGTGTAGCCCAGACTAGTGTCAACCTTACAGTGACCCTCCTGCCTTGGCCTCCTGAGTGCTGGGATCCCAGGCAGGTGCCACCATCCCTGACTTATTTTTTTCTGTAGTTGTCTATATGAGAAAATAAATACATATATAATATATTTAATGACTTGTGTCAACTAAAATATTTGTGTTTGATGACTTAAATCAGGAATAAAATGCAATCCTGACAACAATCTCACTCATCTGCAGAATTCTCCGACTAGTTCTTTATAAGCAATACCTTTATTAGTAACTTCATGGTGATCTCATCTATTCCTGATTGCATCTCGCCTGACCTAATGTGGTGGACATATAACTCATGTTCCTGAATCCAGTTTTTTTTATGTCTCCTAAATACCTAGGGCTCTGCTACCAATGATCTTCATGAAATGCAGTTCTGTATGACATTCCTCTGTAAAGACTTATTTCATTCTACTCAGACTTATACTGTGAATTTTTTTCTTTTGGTGTGGCAACATTTAAAATTAATATCTTCTTTTTTGTTCGATTATAGTGACTAAGGTGTGTTCCTAATAGCAAAAATATTTTTTTCCTTTTCTTTTGCCAGGACCTACCTGCAGAAATATTACATTCACTGAACAAAACATGCCATGGCATAACTCCCATATGCACTGTCCTGAACCAAACAGAGACTGCTCTACTGACAGTTTTTGGAGCACATTGAGTGTTCCCACAGTGTGTACATTAAAATCTGATATTCTTTATAAGCTCATTGAAACAGAAAGAATATGTTATGATCATCTCTTCCTGATACCTAGAGGGGAATGAATAAAGGAAAAAATAAATAAATGAAAAAGATTTGGGATATGATTAGATTATGATTCCAGTAGTTGGCTCTGTCTGGCAAGGCAAAAATAATGCAGTTGGAGAAAAAAAAAATCAAACACTTTTACTGTCCAATTCTGTGCACAGTTTAATTCTGGGTCTAGGAACACAGAGTGTGTGACACAGGTTGCACTGTGTGTGTCCTTCTGGTAGAGTTAAGTCTAATAGATGAAAGAGGAAAAAGCCTGAATTAAAGTAGTAGAGAGCAGCTACACAGGGCTGTTCTGTGCTCTGCTCCCAAAAGATGCCAGGAAAGCCAGATTTGAGGGTGTGGGTTGGGAGGCATAGACCAAGGCAAAGCCTGGGAAGTGGAGAGTGGGGGCGAGGTGAGAGCAACCCAGGAGAGGAAAAAAGAAATTGCAAGATAATTAGCCGCCGTGATTAAAGGTTTCTTATTTCTCAAGTCACTTCTCAATCTCTTCCCACCATGAGAGATGATAAGATCTATTTCTAGACTGAGAGATCTGCTAGAGTGCAAAATTTTGATAAATAATTGTCTGCTCATTTTATCTATACAAATGTCAGGACAGACTCATTTAATTGCCATAACTAAGCTTGACAGGGTGCTGGCCAGGCCCTGCTTGACCCGAGTATCACGCCATGCACATCATGCATGGGCACCTGGGGCAGCATCAGCTCGTCCTTTCGGGTGCCAGTGGAGAGCAGCGTGTCCCACTGCACATGCCTGATGTGCAGGCTCTGTTCCTCCCACAGGAATAGGATTCTGACAGGCCCTTTATCTCAAAGCATCAAGTTTCATATGGAATTGTCACTTTATCTTGCTGCCCTGCTAGTCAGTTCAGTACCATAAAGTGATACACAAAGTGAGATTTGACACTGAAGTCAAGCCAAGTGGCTCCCATGTCAAGGGAATGCACCACTTTGCAAAACTGTAGAAGAATAGGAAATGGAGAGGCATGAGGAAAGGAGAGTAATGACGGGCGTTTTATAATAATATGTAAGCATTTCATGTGTAAACTCTGTGTGTTCACACCTATCTTCTCAGTTAATTTTCATAGCTAAGAGTCTCATCATATACTTTATTTTCATTATAGGACAAATGAAGTTTAATCAATAACTGAGATAAGCATTTTAATTTCCAAGGCTAGGCTTCTTCACTTGGTAGAACAACTGCTAAGTGAATTTATGAAAGTAAAACTTCAGCCTAGATTTATCTGTCGGCCCTGTGTGAAGAGTAACCTGACTCAGACATTTTGGGGAGATATTTGTTAGTCTTCTTCATGAGTATTTGGTGACCTGATCAATTGTTTTACTTATTTAAAGGCCATTTTCTCCTGGCAGCTGCTGTACGCTGCACTCAGAAATGAGGATTTTTGTGCTCATGGAACTTTTCCATTGCTTTGCATTAGGTATAAAAAGCATAGAACAAATAAAGCTTGCTTTTGAATTTCACCATTTAACTTAAGTTGAGTTCAGAATTCTAATTTCCAGAAATATTTCTATTTCTCTTAATATGGAAAAACACTTGACAAAGTATTTTTATTTTGTTATTAACTGGTCATATTTACTTCTCCTGACTTCTACTAAAGTACCTGTAAGCAGACAAAAAAGTAACAGCTCAAGAATGAAAAAGACTATGTAGTAGGCTTTGAATGCTGAAAAGCAGATGAATCAATGGCAATCACCTTCTGACAGCCAACTTTGTAGCACAGGCTGGACATAGGTTGGCTAGGGTGGAACTATTCCAGAAATGTAGGAATCCATGGAAACCAGAGGTTCTGCATACCTTAGAAATTGGGGACACACATGGAGTTAAAAACACCCATGCTCTGAGGTGGCACTGAGTCAGCAGTGTTGGTGAAAAGATGCCACACATGCATGAATAGTATGTCATGGATAAAACTGGGGAAATAATGGAAATCCTCTACTGAAAAATGAGATTTTTGTCAACCAGGAAACTTGCAGCTTTTGACTGATTGACTTCAGTGTTAAAATAGCCACATCCAGATAAGCTACACCTACAGCAGCAACAATTAGTTAACCTTTCTTCTACATATGCACATGGAGATTCTAAGTTTTGAAAACATCCTTTCCTAACTCCTTAACGTGAATTGATGGCCAAAATGAATAGACCTGAATGAAGAGAAGGCCAAATAGTACAAGATAAAAAAAAATAATAATAATAACATGCCAGAACAACCTGGCCTATCCAAACAAATGAATAAATATATCAGAGAAAAATAAAATACAAATAAGAGAAAAAGAAGAAAAAATTAAAATGACTTTCAAGAATAGTGTTTAAAGATGTTCACAATGTTAGCCATGAAAAACAAATAAAAAAAAGGAATTAAATGCAGGAAAAAAGAAACAAAATATTAAAACTTTATAAAGCTGTTGGAAACCCCAAGCTGGGTGTTTATTTGTTTGTTTAATAAAATATTTTAAAAGATGATGAATGCTAAAGATAAATCCAAAAGGTTACAAACAACACTAGAAATGCAAAAAATGGAAAAAGAGAAAAAGACAAAATTTGGATGTTTACTCTAGGAATTTCAAGTAGTAGATATTTATGACTACAGAAAAGAAGAAATAGACTTGAGAAATTCGGGTGACTGAACGTAATGGAATTACACAGCAGCATGACTCATGTGCATCCAGGACACTGGATGAAAACAGATCTAGTCCGTGTTCACCGGTCACCTTCCTGTACCTTTGTGAACAGATGTCCTTGCCTCTCCCAGAAGCTCAGCTAGCAGAATGCAGCACGGACCCTTGATAGTGCTGTAATTTCAGAGACCATGGTGGTTATGTATCAGTTCCCATCACTTTAGACTCTAAGTCATCTGACAGACCAACTACTCAGAAAAACATTTTCATCTCTGCAAGTCCTTAGCGTTTTTCTGGAGTACTCCTCTTCAGGAAGACACTAAGAGATCATTTGCTTCCCTCTAAGGAGGGGGAAATGAAGTGAAAAGGAATGGGTTTAAGGCAAGAGGTTTTTCACACAGATGAGACCCCAAAGTGCCGATGAAGAGGATTCCACAGGGAAAAGAGGATTCCACAAGCTGTTTTTTATAACAGGAGAATCATACCAGGAAAAACAACCACTGCAGGTACGAGAGACAAAAATATCTGAAAAGTGCCTCAGCAGCATCGAGTATTAATGTACAACGCAGGATGGCTGTTTACCAATCTCAAGAGAGGATGCTCACTGTGAGGAAGTGAAACCAAAGCCAGCTCCATGATAACCTCTGCAAACAGAAGTCCAGGTACTGAACCCAGTTCCCGTCGCGCTGCCATCCAGGCCCTAGGCGCACTGATTACTGCACTCGTGAGTCTGCGGAGAGATAGAAAGCACACACAACCCCTTTGGCAAACTAAGTTGAACACTTGCGGGTACTTATCTAGGGAGAGAAGAACCATGTCCCAAGACTCAAGAAGCTACTGTGAACTGTGGTCTTGATTGTGTGAGACTTCCGAGCATCCCGGGTGACAGAGCAGGGAGAGCAGGTGCTTTGGGGCTGCACAGAGCAGAGGTCACGCAGCCCACTGGGTGAAGCTGACCAGCAGCTCGCTTCCAGGGCAGAGAGGGACAAAGCCGAGAGCCTACACTGTCCGGAACACCTAATGCATATCTCAGAAATCTTGATTAAAAAGTTCATGCAAAATGAATTTTAAAATAAAAGCAAAATTAATGTCCCTGGGTCATCAAAATAAGTAAGTATAGTATTGAAGGCAAAATAATTTCAGCTAAATTTACAAACATGTCTTCCTCATCGTGTACTGCTTAGAAGGTCAAGTTCTCAAGGTATCATCGTTTTCCCTCTCACAACAGCAC
This sequence comes from Octodon degus, assembly GCF_000260255.1. Classification (NCBI taxonomy): domain Eukaryota; kingdom Metazoa; phylum Chordata; class Mammalia; order Rodentia; family Octodontidae; genus Octodon; species Octodon degus. Next base: position 9,152,592 of record NW_004524582.1, on the reverse strand, counting down.
GCTGATGAACATGGGTACTGCGATCTCGAGGATGCTGGCACACAAACTGAACTTTGGAGAAGTTAATCAGCGTCCTGCAGTTCAACCACCTCCTAATACCACAATATGTCAAGTTAAGTATAGAACTTAAGTTCCACACTTAATATAAATAAAATGTAGGAATGATACCGTTTCATTGCATCGGTTCAATATTTATTTCTACCAAAATTTTACTTTCACTTTAACTAAGAAACTTATGTCATGGCCTAGTAATGCTTCAACACCACTAATCAAAATACATCCTTATAAATAAAAAACAAATTAGTGACAAGAATAGCCATATTATTATAGTTCTTTAAAACTAAATGCAGCCATTTAAATTCATGTCCAATTTATGCTGTATTCCTTGGCACTGTGAAAAAAAAATAAGCTGCATCAACAAATACAAATGTGACATTCTAAAAATGTTTGTGACTATGTCTTTCAGCATCATTGAAAAGGGTAACAATTCACTGTTTTGCAGGCTGTTTTTGAGAGAGGTTTTATGATATAATTAATTGGCTCTGCTAATAATCTTTGTTCCTTTTTCCTTGGCCAGAGTAGAGAAGCCACTGTTCTGGATTAAATTCCTTTAAATTAAACTATTTCTCTCAAAATAAAAATATCTATATTTTTAATTGCAAACTTACTACTTTTTGAGAAGAATCAAAAGATATTTGAAGGCTGGCAAGATAGCTCAGCAGACTAAGTACCTACTTAGGCAAGTGCGGGGACCAGGGTTTGATACCCAACACCACTTGCTGTGCCAGGCCCACACCCAGGTGCAGAGCATGACCACTAAGTCCAGGTGTGGTGGCACACATCTGCAATCCCAGCGCTGAGGAGGCTGAAAACAGGAGGATCACTATGAGTCCGAGCTGTGTAGTGAGACCCGGTACCAAATACATTAAAAAAACAAACAAAAAAAGATACCTGGTAGTTATCATATGAAAAGGTAGTCAGAAACATTCATTTTGTCAGCCTATGTAGGTTCTACCAGAATGAAAGAATTCAGTTTTTTACTTCAAGGTGTTAGATGGTTTAAATTCTTTATATATATTAACTGAGTTTACTCTTACAGGACTTCAGTATGACAATTGCATTATTTTTGTCACATTGCAGATGAGGATTCTAAAGCAATACGAGAACAAGAACATCCTGAATTGCACAACTAGTAAGAAATTTGAAATAAGATGTGTGCTTTGCTGCTCCTACTCTGGCAGTGGGATCTGCACAGCACCTTCCAGGAAAAATGAAATGCTGTGAAAGAGAGTGCATGCTCTCTTTGTATTGGAGCACTACAATTGAAAATTGAATAACCTTTGTCCTTTGACACTCTGGGCCTCCAATATTTATCTGTGAAATTGGCTTAATAGTGATACTTAGAGTGCTAAATAACAGTATATGTTTGAGTAATTTGCAAACACTTAAATAATATAAGTCCTACTCATTTTAAGGGAAGAGAATTCCCATGACTGACATTTTTCATGACACAGGTTACAAACTAAAATATAGACTGGCAGAAGCAGCAGGAATGTGTTTCTAACTTCTGACCCCTGTGATTCTACAGAGCTGAACTGAAGACTCCTTTTAAATTAGGGACAATTGAATGACAGTGTGCTCTGCTGTGGGGTTTGCAGTGTGTGGTAAGATACATCAATAAGCTCACCTATGAGCAATAGAAATTGAGAACTCAGAGAGGCAATGAGATTTTCAGGCTTAATAGGACAAATGTAATTAACTGAATATTAAGTCTTCTTTCCCACAGGACTACTGTGGAGCTAGGTCTTTAACAAAATGGCATACTTCCATCAATAATCACACGGAAGAGAGGAGAAGAATTCAGAAATGAAGGCTGCGATGAACCCACTTGAGAGGTGTACTCCTGGATACTCTGCCCATCTAATGGTCTGAGAATTAGTCATGCTTTTTCATAACGCATGAACTTCTTAGACTTGGGAACGGCAGATCTGAAAGTCCTAGGTGGCCATGCCCTCAAAATGAAATACAACCTTACAGTGAAACAGAATTTTCTCAAGGTCAGTAGGGAAGTCTCTGCTCCAAGATCATTGACTTCTAGCTATATTTCAAATCAAAGAAAAACCATGAAAATACCAAATATAACTTGAATGAAATGTTAGGCGTTTTAATCACTGAAAACTCAAATTTCACTAAGTTAATTAGTAGCTGGCACATCAAATGATATGTGATGCCAGTTCTTGTACAAAACAGAACATTAAAAAATAACTTATGAGTAGAGAAAGCTTTTTAAGTAAATAAAGATCAGTAAGATTCTGCAATTGCATTGGAGCTTGAAACATGTCAAAATTTAATCTAATTTCCACAGAATTATGTCAGATCTTCAGGATTCAGAGCCATCAGTAATTATTTCTAATGCTTCCAGGGCTTAAGCCTTCACTCAGCAATGAAACAAAGGGATTTAGTGAGAAATTCAATACAACATTCTATTCAGTGGTCAATAAACATTGGATCCAAGGTTCATAAGTAAGAAAATCTTTTTGGTTTAGGGTTTCAGAACTTTGCAATCTTGATTTCTTACTGTTATATTTGCATGTCTTAAATTACTAAGAGGCAAGACTACTCTTAGGTCAACTAGTTACAGAGAAAAATATAATCTCCATTTCCTTCAGATCCTGTAGGTGTTGGCCTAGCCTCTGTTTTCTTAAAATCTTGGGTATATTGGCCTTTCCAGCTTTTTCACCAAAAATGTAATGTTGAATAGGCAAAAAAATGTGAAGGAACAGATGGGATAGTAACTAATTTATGCTAAACTAGGCATTCTGGGGGAAGCTGGAAATCTTAGATCTGCCAAAAGTGACATCAAAAACAAAAAGCCAACCTACAAAAATCATGTCCTGAGAACACATAGCACCTGCCTTCATGGTCAAAATGGAAAGGCAAGTTTAAAAAAGAACCTAAGTTGTCTTGCAATTACTGAGCGAAAATTCTCTGGGGCTCTCACTTTTTGTTTTAATGGTCATCTGAAAAGAGAAAAGATCTCTTAAAAGAATAATTTTATCAAAGAAACCTGAAAATAATACATTCTTATGGAGTCCAGTTATGAAATTATCTTAGTGCAATTATGAAATCTTGTTCCTTCAATAATCCTTTGTAAATTTCCATTTCTTGTCTTTTGTAGTTAGAAATTTTCCATTGCAAACATACAACAAATTCTTGTTCATTTTGAAATTCTACTCATACACATTCCTTTTCCTTATTATAGTCCACTGCTCTCTCTGTGTGGATGTGTTCCTATGTGTATAACTATGAAGTTATTATTTCATTCTTCCTTTCCTTCCTTTACTGTGTTAATAACCTTAGCACAGGTGGGAATGTCCAGCTTACCTTACATGCCTGGATACATTGTTTTCTGATTGTTTCTGCACTTCTGGGTGGGAACCGATGACCACCACTGTGGGTCAACATCTGAAGGATGGCATTTTGATGGGGAGTGTTTTAAGATATTCAGGACTTGAAGAGCTTACATTCTTATTTAGAACATCTGGTTTGGCTTGATCTCCAAACAAGTGCTCACACCCTTATTGGTGGAGTCAGTGTTGGTGTTGTTAGGAGGAATCATCATCAAAATATCGGGAGCCCACCCACCTTTAATACTATTCAGTGTGGTTGTGTGAAATGTAGGCATATTTTCAATTTAATTCTGTAAATGTGAGTTAGTCACTAACATTTTTCTCCATACCTCAATGTCTGTCTCCCATACCTTACCTTACCCTTCTCAAATAGGTCCAGAAGGCAAATGAATATATCTGAAATATTAATACTCATTCTCTTAGGGTTGTAACCTAGAATACATTCCTTTTGGGTATCTCTTTTCTTTATGAATGGTTTCATTAACTCCTCCATCTTCTGTTTTTAAGTTAGATGGAATAACAATTTTGTTGAATCTCCCCCAAGAAGAAAATGGGCAAAATTTCACTATCATTATCTTAAGGCTGTAACATCAGGTACCAAAGGTGATCTTCTAAGCACTCAAACCCAAGTGTTTTTACAGAGTCATGGTGATAACAGAAGGAGCCAAGTTATACCCCAGTGCTAATTTTTTCACTAAGAAAATCTTACCTGTAATTGTAGTGCTTACAATTATTTATGGAATGACCCTTTCATTTAAAGCATCCATAACATTATAACTAAGTTTAAGTGAAAAAAAGGAAGAAATACATCAGACTACTGTATTGAGATTTAAATCCCGGAGTTCATATCCTAACCGTACCAAATACTTCCTGACTTACCATTTGAGGAATAATCGAACCTCTTCTCTGTTTTGCACACTAGGGTTGCAAGAAATGTTACTGGTATAAGCAATTTAGAACATATCATTTAACATAATAAGCATTTAACAATGTTCATTTTTACTGAGAACCTTTTTGTACTTTGCCAGTACCGTTACATGCAAAGTTAATATTAGAAAACAAAATTCTTCCTAATTCTTTGAGACAGATAATGTTTTCTATGCAACTGAGAGAGTTATTACATACTTAAGTTCCCACAAGTGTAAGAACAATCAAAATTTTAATTCAAGTTGTCTGATACTTAAAACATAGACAGACAGATACATGAAAATACAAAAACAAAAGAAAAGAAAGCCTGTACTTTTCTTCACAGGACTTTGCATTTTTGTGGTTCAGATAATTCTCTTCAATGATTCCTTCCATTCTTAATTCCAGACACTTTTTTCAAGACAATAACTCTTCCCTTGTTAGCGTTCTCTACGTTTCTTAAGAAAAACTAATAAAGCAAAACAGGTGTGACCGTACTAAGATAAAATGAACTGCCTTTCTTTCTCTCATGTACTTCCTTATCTCTCCCCTTTTTCTTTGCTCTACTACCCTGTTCCGAGAAAAGTTTATTCAATATTGACTTCAATTTTTTTCATATATTTGGAGGCCGTCAGGCTTTATGTTATATTACTGTCTTGCCGATTGTTTCAAATCTGTGAAGTGAAGTGCATTGTGAAAACTCTGGATTGTCAACTATGTTACCTTGGTTCTTGTAACTACTATGTAAACATTTTAGTTCGTTGTTAATGTAAAACTTACAGCCTTCATTTCCCCCCTAATTGTTTTCTGGAAGAAATGGATCAATTATGCCTCACATATCATCTCTAGGATTGCATCAAATTTTCTTACTTTGATAATTTCAAACAAACTCTTATTTTTTTCTAAAGGAAAAGAAACTTTCATTTCAGAAAAAGAAGACTTCAATTTAATATTTTGATCCAAACTAAAGAGTTATTTTTGTCCTCTGTTCTTTTCTCATGACTTGTTGATCACGCACTTCCTTCTACTTTTCCTCCTCCTTCAATATGTTAGTGAAAGATATTTTCACCATATATGAAATATGCATATTTATAAATTATATATAGAACAAACTTTATCTAGCTAGGTAAACATTCTCTAATTGCAATAGAATATTTCATTTAACTTTAATTATATTCCATGCCTGTCATGTTAATTTTAAAAATGTCTTATTTTTATTAAAAAAAACTCAAAAGGTTTCTCAGCTTTTAGGTTAAAGACTCTTTAAGAGACAAAATCAGTTAATTCAAATCCAAATGAACTTTTGGTTTCACATTATTCTAAGAAGGCAGTATGCTACTAAGCATCATTCATCGTCTTTGACTGTACTTTTATTTTACTAGAACAATTTAAAAATTTCCCAAAAATAATGTATAATTTAAAGACAAGCAAACAATCAACAACAAAACAAGTGAAATGAAACCTTCCAGGTCCATAGGCACATACTGTTTTAAGAATCAAATTTATATTATAGTGTGTTTTCCATTAGCTTTAACATAGAAATTAACACAATATAAACCAAGGAACTTGCATTCTTTCATGAATTATATTGACTAGTAGCAGCAATTTCCAAAACTAATAAAAATAGTGGGCTTTGACTCTTCAAGCTTTGCAAGATCTAACGACAATCTACCTACACAATGAAAATGGATCAAGGTCATTGCTCTATCAGAGGAAATTTTAGAGAGAAAGCATGCAGATTCATTAAATAGAAAATATGATTTTGTAGGTTCAAATTATAGAGGCATGAGAAAATTTAAAAATAAAAATGATAAAGTAGACAATTAAGAAGGATGTGGGGCAAAAATATGTTAGAAGTTTAAAAACATTTACTTTTGGAGTTAGTGGGCCTAAATTTATAGCTTTGTTTTGACACTGACCTGAAATATAAGTATGAATGGGCTATGAAATATTGTGTTATTTGGTTTGACTTTTTGAAGAATGGGAGTAAAATAGAACTCACTGAGTCATTATAAAAGTTCCATCAAATAATGCAAAGAATATTGTAAGGAACATAGAATGTGACTTGGTGTTTTTGAACAAGAAACCACTTGTTCAAAAGGCAATTTTTACTGTCATTGGATGGATCATAATGGACATCAGTAATTTTGTCTGCTTTTGCTGAATTTTCTTATTGGAACCAAGAAAAATATTCTAGTCAGCCTTCTGTCAGAATGACAAAATATCTTAAATATACTAAAGACTAACTTTGAATCTAAGTTGAGAAGTTTCCTTTCATCTTCAGCTGGTTCCAATATTTTAGGCAAGTGGGGAGGAAGCAGGTCAAGGTAGGAATCAGGGGTGGAGCAAAGCTGCTCACCCTATGGCAGACGAAAAACAGTGGGAGATAGGCCCTGGGGGCAAAACATACCCTTACAGGGCATAGCAAAGCCCAAAGCTCCTACGGCCTCTAAGGTGTTCATTAAGTTATGAATTCAAAAGTAATTTAATCCACTCATTAGGTCAAATCCCTCAAAATCAAATTGCATCTCAAAAGCCCTAACTCTGAGCACTGAGGTGCTTTCAATCCTGACATGAGGATTGGGGAGGACATTTCAGATCTAAACCATACAATGTTTATTGATA
>NW_004524582.1:9143909-9145476 GCF_000260255.1 Octodon degus | reverse complement strand
TTGAACTCAGGCCTTTGTGCTTGCCAGGGAAGGGTTTATTCCACTGAGCCATCTCCCTGGCCCAATTTTTTTTTGTCTTTGTTTTTTTTTTTTTTTGTCAATTTTGAAAATAATCTGATAACAGTATGCAGAAATAAAACATCTATGAACAGGGTAAATATCAGGTATGGATGGAGGAAGGAAGACGGAGGGAACTTATAGCTCAGCAAAATATAAATAAACAGATGTCATTTATTTTACTGATTCTTAAATTTATGAATTTAAATATATCTGCACCCATATTTGAAAACATAATTATGCATGCATATATGTGTATAAATATGTGTGTATTTAAAATACTTACAAAGTTCAATTTAAATCAGGCAAATATCAGTCTAAGAAGCATTTAATTGGCAGTAAAATATTAAGTGAAATTTAGACTGTCATCAAAAGTTATTAGGAAAATAACATGAGTCTGACTAAAGGCAAATATATGGGTTTTTCTACAGGATACTTCAGCATAAACAAATGAAGGAAAGTAAATAGTGATAATATCATGGAAAAATCCCCAAAAAGACCAAAACAAAAGAAGCATCTATTTTACAATGATGAGCAATAATCACAAATCCAGATAAGCTATGATAAAAACTTGACAAGTTTTAAGACCACTAATAACACCACAGAAATATGACGTCAAATATGAAGGAAATTCACAGAAAAAAACTAAGCATTTTTCATAGGAAGAAATTATATGAAATTTTCAACACAGCAAGAGCAATCGTGCAATATTATTGAAGAGGAAATGGTCAGTAAAATAAAATGCATTTTTTTCTGGTACCAAAGGATTATACTGTAAACAGTTATTACATAAATAAAGGAATACTATTATAATGTAAAAAAACCTTACAGTCTCATTTCAAATATGATGCAATAGTAAAAATATATGTGTGCACACCCAGGGTTGTATCTATATATTAGAGATAGTAAATGAGGCAGAAATGTAAAATAGTTAATACTGGGGACAAAGAAGTGCAGGAGGAAATGAATACTATGAGTTCAAAATGCAGAACAAATCTGTGTTTCCAAATTATTGTCATTTATAATCTTCGACTGTAGAAAAGATATATCTACAATAATTTTAGTAACTTGATCACTTTCATTGGTAATAAAAATAAATGTATTAGATATAAAATTACAAATCATCTTAAAAAGAATAGTAACAGAGATAAATTATACCTAAACAATTAAAATAATTTGAACAAATTGTTAAAACATTCAAAATTCATAAATGGCTTTTACGAGATTGAAGTAGAGGCCATCTATTCCAATTTTCTGTAGGACTTTGAACATGAATGAGTGTTTGTCAAAAGCCTTTTCTACATCAATGGAGATGATCATGTGGTTTTTAATTTTCCCTCTATTGACATAGTGTATTACATTGATAGATTTTCGAATATTGAACCATCCTTGCATCCCTTGGATGAATCCTACCTGGTCATGGTGTATGATCTTCTTAATGATTTGCTGTATTCTATTTGCTAGGATTTTATTGAGGATTTTGGCATCTATGTTCATGAGGGAGATAGAC
>NW_004524582.1:9141923-9143089 GCF_000260255.1 Octodon degus | reverse complement strand
TTTGAATATAATCATATAGTATTATGATTTTAAATTTCTGATTAGTGTCAAACTGTAATTCCCAACCTTCACATATTTGTCAAAATTAAGTGCTCTACTACAAATTATTCTATGAAACCTCTCAATGTTCAACATGTGATTCTTTGTTCAAAAGTTTAGTTTTTACAGCATTCATAACATTGAAATTGATAGTTGGCGGAGTACAACAAACACACACAAAACACAACTTATTCTACTGTATTTCCAAATTGAAATGAAAATCTTAAGATATATTTTGTGTATAAGAACATTGAAACAGCAAAATTAACACATTTTGGTACATTAGCATTCATTCTGGCAAATTCTCTCAATAATGATCAAGTTTAAAAAAAAATGTCATCCAATATTAGCTGATATAATTTGGTATAGTATACATTTTCACTTGAAATAAACACAAGAAATACTATGGAATTAATAAAAATATCATTAGTAACAATCAAAATTATTCTAACATTTCTACTAAAATCTATTCTAATTCTGAAGTTACTGGTCAGCAAAAAGTAAAATAGCTATGACAAACAGTAAAAACAAAAATCCAAAAGGTGTTTCTGTTTTGTCCACATGTATTTCGGTTGCTGTCTTCCCTGAAAACCTAATGCAGCTAATTACACTTCTCATGAACTCCTCTTTTTTTTTCTTTTTTTTTTTTTTTCTTTTTTCAATGTCTGAGATTGAACTTGGGACCTTGCATTTGCCAGGCAGGTGCTTATGCCACTGAGATGCCTCCTGAACTCCTCTTTTTCCATGCTTCCAGTTTATAGCAATTACAACTTTGGTTCAACCAGTCCATGTATCTTGCCTTCTTTAAGGTCAAAAATAACTTTCCAATTGCTGATAATAACTGTTTAATTTAAATTCTAACTTCAATACTAAAAAGATGGTTTCTTTCTTTAATTCATTCATTTTTTTATCTATTTGGTACAGGGTCTCACTGCGCAGCAGCTCGGACTCGCAGTGATCCTCCTGTTTTCAGCATTCCTAGTGCTGGGATTGCAGGAGTGGTGCGCCACCATGTTTGATCTCAGTCCTGGGCTCAGCCTCCACCATTCCTGTGCTTGCTCAGCAGGGGCTTTAGTCCACTAAGCTGTCTTGCCAGCCCTGGTACTTTCTGATTTATTGTTTTTTTT
>NW_004524582.1:9125071-9135007 GCF_000260255.1 Octodon degus | reverse complement strand
TGTGTGTGTGTGTGTGTGTGTGTGTGTGTGTGTGTGTAAATCCACAATTTATATGTTCAACTTAGAGCCTTTGCTGAACTTCAGATGTGCACAATACCTGCTCATTTGATGTGCATCTGTTTGTCATCTCCTAATGGACCTTTAAAAGACTGTATAAAATTTGTATATGGCCAAAGAGTAATTTGATTATAATTCTTCTCAATGGCAACGTTCCCATCTAAGCTAATGGCAGCATCACCATTCCAGCTGCACAAACCCTCACCCTTCAGGTCAATCTTCATGCCACACTCAATTTTCCAAGACCTCCTGCTCTTTTCAGAATCAAAGTCCAATGATAGTCCTTCTATGCGCAAAACCCCATTCTGAGTCTACAGTCAGGGTTATTATCTTTCAAAGCCCACAAGAGCTCCTCATAACACAGTTATGCTTTCCTTACTGTTTTGTCTCCTATTATTCTCGCCTTCATTTTTTTAATTACAGCCTTACCAATCTCTTTTGTTAATAAGTAATCAGGTTATATTTATTTTCACAGGCTCTGATCAGCCTGGAAATGTTTTTCTCCTGACTAATCCGTGCAACCTCCTCAGACATTTCTCCTTTCACATCATTGTAACAAGTTTTCTTGTTTTTATACTATGAGCATATTTTCAGTGTCTCTCCTTCTAGTTTCAATCCAGTCACCCTAAGAGCTGTTAAAAAGTAAACATGAGCTCTTGAAGTAAATTTCCTTTGCTGGCTGGCAGCTGTTAACTTTTTTCAGGAGTGTCTACTCTTGGAGCATGAAAGTTGCCTACTGCTTGTCTCTGGTAGCCTTATTTTCTCCTGCACACTACTTTCTCAGCAGCTCATGTACCTACTCTTAGGACACTTGTCTTCTGAGAATCCAGTCCCAACACCGGAAAGGGTGCCTGCCAGTAATCTCTAACATCACAAAGACTCACAGACTACTCTTCTTTTCTATACAACAAAGATCTAGATTACCATTTTATTTTCTAAATTATACATTTATGGTAACTATTGGGGAATATTAAATGAGAAAATTCAACTTTTGTGATGAAAAAGGAATATTAAATATTTAAAAATATATCTGAGATAAGTATATTTATATCCAGACATATGCTTTGACAAATAACTTGCATATTTGTATGAAATGGATTACATAGCTTTCTTAAAGTTAACAAAATTGATTTTTAAAAATATTTATATATTGAACATAAAACTCTTTTGTCTGAGGGACAGTCCAATAAAATTTTTTTCCAAATTCATGGGTTTTATTTTTATTTTGTTGGTGATTTCTTCTGATGTGCAGAAACTTTTCAAAAAGATGAGATCTCAACTGTTGAGTCTTTGAGTATTTTCTGTGTAGTTTGGTTTTCTTTCTTGAACTCTCTACCTACCTCTATGTCTTCAAGATTTCTACTTACTTTTTCATTCAGTGGATTTAGTATTCCTGTTTTAGTACTTAAATCTTTCATCAATTTTGACTTTAGTTTAGTGGATGAAATCAGGCCTCCGAAATTCAAACACCCAAGTGAAAAATGGGCATCTGAGATAAATGGGCACTTCTCAGATGAAGAAATACAAATTAAAAAAATAAATATATGAAAAAATATTTAACATCAGTGTCATTTCAGAGATGCAAATTAAAGCAACACGGAAATTCTATATCAGCAAAGAAAGAGTGCCTGTCATCAAGAAGTCAACGCATAACATGCTGGAGGGGCTGGAGGGAAGCATGAATGCTTGTGAATGTGTAGCCTGATACAACCACTGTGAAAACTAGTGTAGAGAATCCTCAAAAATCTAGGGTTGGAAGTCACACTGAACCCAGCTATCCTCCTCCTGGGTGTTTTTCCAAAAAAACTGAAAACATCATGCCACAGAGAGATATGTGCACCTATGTTTATAGCAACACAATATTTTTGTGTTAAATCTTGGAAACAACCCAACTACTCATCAACTGCAGAATGAATAAAGAAGATGTAGTATTTTTACATAAAGGAATATTATTCTGATATAAAAAGATAAACTCAAGACTTTTATAGGAAAATGTATATAGCTAGAGACCATACTCATAAGAGAAAGAAATGAGACCCACATGTATAAACATGGTATTGTCCCACTAAGATAAGAACCTGAAAGATTAATTTAAAATCTGAAAGGTACAGTAGATACTGTGAAAGGGAAAGAATGTATTCAAAGGAAAAGAAGAGCTGGGATGATGGAAAGGACAAAAGAAAGAAGGAAGGGAAAAGGACATATCCATGTGTATATGTAGGATAGCTTGGATAATTGCACTGCTGATTTCTTCTGGTCTGTTGAAAGGGGAAGCTTTAATTTCTTATAATTTTTTGACCAATGTTGCATGCTAACATCTGGTAATAGAAGCAACTAATTTTAAGACAACATTATGAAATGTAAAAGCCATTATTAAAGTCCTATTATTTGTTTGATGAAATTCTCTATCATTTTTAATTTTCTTACTATACTTTATTGTCTTCAAAAATAAAAAAGAAGAAAAATTTACCAAAACTACCATATTGTCAACAAATCTGTTATTTAAGAATTCAAGAAGTAGGTTTCAAAATAATAGGCTAAATATTCATAGTTGATTTCTTTCTATTCAACAGATGAGTGAAACCTTAACTATTTCCATGTACAAATAGATTTAGGAAAGAATACAGTTTGCCAAAGTTATATAGGTTTAACAAAGAAATTTTTTTCTATAATTCAAATAAGAGAGTAATTAAATACATGGATTAAAATATTTTTCAATGACATGTAAATTTTAAAAAATCTAGGGAAAGTAAAGAACAAGGAGAGAAGGAACAGAGGGAGGTATCAGGAGAGGAGAGAGAGAGAGAGAGAGAGAGAGAGAGAGAGAGAGAGAGAGAGAGAGAATATAAAATCATGGAGACAAATACACCAAGGATGCTCTGCTTCCTGCAGTTTTATTCTTTTGTCCCTTCCTTTAAAAGCTATGACCAAGAGCTGAGAAGTAGAGTTTGCTGTCATGCTCCAAAGCAGTTGCTTGATATCATGAATGTATTATGTGCTGGAAATACATTCACACGATAATAAAACAGCAGCATTGAAGATGTTCCAGCTCATATTCATTCAACAATGAGAAAATGTAGTACACTGATTGTAGTGGCTGTCAGACATCTAAATGTGCCTTCCATACATATTTATTCTAAATGTATTTTTTGTACAATTTATAATGTTGTCACTAGCCAGCCAGCAACTTGGAAAACACAAAACCATTTTTGGCAAACTCAGAGTCTTTCATGTTGGAAATGCTGTGCCCAAAAACGCAGTTATGCTACAGGCTGATTTATGGTGGCACTGTTAGTTATTTACTGTATGGTCATGAAATAACTCTGTTGTAACTTTGTGATTTACCAAGTGCTTTATGTAAAATTCTGAAAGGTGATTTAACATTCCTCTCTATGGCTCCTGATGTTGACTCTGATTTACGATGTCGGAATGAAGATGAGATGCTTCCAAATTTCAAAAAAAAAAATGTTTTATGAGTAAGTATTTTCAACAGCAGCAATATTAGTCATTTAAAAGTTCTCCTCCAGGAGCTAAAATTCCAACAAGCATGAGTAGAGACTGTCTGCAGAAACACTGGTCTCTGTGGCTGTCAAAATGCCACGCAAAAACACCACGACCAAAGTCATTAGTAAAGCTCACTGAATTTTAATTCTGATATAAGGCTTGTACAAAATTTGTAGGGAAGAAATGGGCCTATGGAAGTAACAAATCAAGTTGATGCTGTCTTGTTTTCTCCTGTTCAGCCAATAGTGACTGTATATTTCCTGGGTTTGAAAGAACCAGTTTACTTAGTATATAAGCTGGTTAATTTTGGGAGATACACAGTGCTCAGATGTTTGGAAAAATATTACTGCGAATGGCGGTAGAAATGTTTCTAGAAGAAATAAACATTGGAATTCATACATTGAGATAAAGAAGATTGTATTCACCCATGTGAGTGGACATGGTCCTATTCATTGAGGACTTCAATCAAATGCAGAGATGGAGGAAGGGTAAATTAGCTCTGTGCTTCTACTAGGTTACCCATCCTAGGCTGCACTTGCACATTTGACTGTTCTGAGTCTCAGGCCTTTGAGCATGGATTAGAACTCTAGGACCTACTTTCCTGAGAAGGGAAATGGTGACAACTCTCAGCTTTCACAACCAAATAATCCAGTCCTGGTAATACAGCTCTTTCTGTATACAGTCACTTATCACTTAAAAGTGCATTAGGGGGTGCATTATAGTTACAGAAAACAGATGAAAAAAACTGGAAGAAACAGCACCAGGAAGGTTTGGAAGACATTTTTAATTACACCAGTAAGCCTGACTGGGATCTCTCTCCTCAACAGTCAGAGACCGGCCCAGTGAACTTTTGGGACTTTTTGAGGGAGAGTAAGTAGAAAGGCACAAAGACAGATTTGGTCCCTCGTGATTAGAAGGTTGAGTGACATTTTTGGCTGCTAATGGACCTTAAATATCTCAAATTTCATTGTCAGCATGGGTTAAACAAAGGAAGAAATGACCTGCCTTAGTATAGTGGTGCACACCTCTAATCCCAGCAGTAGAAAGGCTAAGGCAGGATGAGCCTTGCAAGTTCGAGACTAGCCTGGGCCTCAAGGTGAGCTCAAGGCCAGCCTGAGCTAAATAGTGAGACCCTGTCTCAAAAGAACAAAAAAAAGAAAGAAGGAAAGGAAGGAAGAAAGAAAGAATGAGAGAGAGAGAAAGAAAGAAAGAAAGAAAGAAAGAAAGAAAGAAAGAAAGAAAGAAAGAAAGAAAGAGAAAGAAAGAAGAAAAGAAAAGAAAGAGAAAGAAGAAAAGAAATGCCCCAATAGCAGCTTTCCCAGACATATGCTTCTGGTTTTGGCAGGGTTTTCTTAAATTTCTCATTCCCCTTTCTATATGACAAGTGCATTTCTTGGCAACGTCAAAGTTGCATGTGGTCTATGCACTAACGGAACTACAGTTTATACACTAAGAAAACAATAATGTAGCAAGGCCATAAAATTTTGGAGGATGACCACTGCACATGTAGTCTGTTGTTGACTGAAATGTTATGTTACATGTATTTTTATATATCTACTGATTCTAATTATCTTCAGAATATTGACTAATACAGTGTGGTTTATTTTATCTCCTAGGAAACTCAGGAAATCAAGATGTCCAACTAGCATATCTAGCATCAAGAATTTTGAATGTTCATAATGGCAATGTTAGATAATAAGTCTCTGCTCAGGTAATGTGATCAATCCAAGCAGGTTACAGTCTGGGATTGAATGCTATCTTATTAATAATTGACAAAAAGACAGGTGTCCTATAAGCTATGTAAAATTAGCTGTGGATCACTATACTTACCAAAGAATAGTATGGCAAATTGAATCTACTTCTTTTTTATGTATTTAAGACAGGACTAAAATTATTTAATTTGCATAGATGAAAAAATTAATCGTGATGAATCAACTGTTTTGATTGCTTACATCTAGGGGTCAATAAATACTTTCTGAAAGTCATCCATTTATTTACATTTGGAACAATAAACCTGGAATTTGAGTCCATGGGAAGGCTGAAGACTAATCCTTTTTGTTTCTGCCACTCATGCCTCTTAAAAAGTATATATCTTATAACTTTACTTAAGGGGAAGACGCAATAAAAACAGATATTGGATTTAATATAGCTATGTGTTTTAAAATTCGGGTTAACTAATCTTGTCAATGAGCCCAGGGGTCTCTAATCTCTAGGGTCATAGACCAGTACCTCTGTGACCTGTCAGGAACTGGGCCACACAGCAGGTGGTGAATGGTAGGTGACCAATAAAAGCATCATCTTTATTTTCAGCTCCCCACATTACATGCATTACAACCTGAGTCAAATGTCTTCCCAAAGTATGGATGAGGGGGGTCTTCCCCTTAGCCCAGTTCTTTAAGTGGCTGCTTCAACAAAGCAGTCAGGCTCAGGTTGCTGTGGTTCAATCCCCAAATCATGGATGGCTTTAGGTTCTCATTGGAGCCAGGACCCTACTGTGAACTACACCTTCAGGATCTATGGCCCCTCCTACTAAGTTTAAGTAGTGATACTAGTGCTGCTGACTCAGGGGAATATAAATTGAAACCATACACTAATAAAAAAAAAGAAAATTAACATCATTCATGCACCTCATCTGTGGAAAAATTGTGTTCCATGAAACCAGTACTTGTTGCCAAAAACATTGGATCTTGCTGCCCATCTACTATCCAAAGGAAGCCATAATATTATTGGACATTGTTTCTGAATAGCCAGGCTAAGCACTGGCTAAAATGAAGCATATTTTCTAAAAGTATATTTTCTACAAATGGAAGGCTCTTGTTTTCCTCTCTCTGAAACTCTCTGAATGAAATCCTTCACTTTTGAGTACTGATCAAGGATAATCTATCTGAATAATTGTATGTGTTTCAAGTCGCACATGCAGTTTTAGATAAATAACATTTTCTTCTTTCTTTCACTTTGTTCTTAGTTTTAAAAATAAAACTCCTACTTATTTCACCTAAACATGGACTTTTTCCTTCTCAGCCTGTGTTTTAATGCTGGAAACAGTTTTTGTACCTTGATGAATGAGCTCTGCCAGAGCTTATATACCTTGATGCCCTAGACCTCGTGGAGTAATAATGAGAACTTCTGCTTCCTAACAGGTATTGCTGTTAACTCTAGTGAGAAAAAAAGGGATTTTACAAGATGATTTATTGACTACACAGCACCATTTCCAAGCTGATTTGCTAGCTGACAACTAACAATAATATCACCAGTTGATATTAAACTTACGTAAATAAAATTTAATATAAGGAAACTGATTTTTAAAATATTTCTGACATATCTCAAATGAAAACATCTAAGTCTCATCTTAATGGATGGTAGGCTTAAAAAATAAACTGCATGTAATATGAGTAGCTGTATACGTGATGATTGTGATGGTACATGGATACCCTTGAAAGAATAATTATCTTCAGGCTTCTTATCTGGTGCCTTGATTTCTCACCCCACCAGACTCAAAAGTTGCACCCCTTTACCTGTGATCATAATTTTTCTTTTACTAAGAATGCACCTGTATGTTAAATGTCTTGAACCACAGCACTGTAAATCAAGTCTACAAAGATGTTTTCTCTCTTTTCTGTATTATAGAAGTGAAATATATGAAAGTGACAATCGCATTGTGTGTGTGTGTGTGTGTGTGTGTGTGTGTGTGTGTGTCCCACTTTATTCTGGCAATAGACCTATGCACCAGGGATAATATAATATAGTTTTGTATATGTATACTGAGATACCAAAAGAGGAAAACTTCTCTTAAAGATATATCTCTTGAATTTGAAATTAAAACAAGTTCAGTCTAATTTTATTCATAATGTTTCTTCTATGATTTTAGTATAAGTAGAAGCAGTTTTATTTATTATTGTCATTACAACACACACATTAAAATCAGTTCTTAAAAATTTCAATATTTTCTTTGACCCTTCTGAAATGTAGTAGGAGAAGAAAATCATGCATTTATTTCTTACACCAAAAGAATTATCTGAATCTTTTTAAACTTTACTGTATATAACAAAGTCATTAGGTCTGAGGGTGTGAAGGCCTAAGGACTGCTCATGCCACACCCTCGTACCTTTGTATACAAAATTTTTATGGACACAATTCTCTGATCAACTTAAAATATAGTTTTCATTGTGAAGATGAAATATTCAATGCCTAAGGTGCAGGGAATTATCTGAGCTTACATAGAGGGATCTCTGATATTTGAAGTTATGCTTGTATTCTTTGAGCAGAGTTGTCTGCGATTTACCAAGCTGCTGCTTGTCTGATATTTGACTAGCTTTGGAAATTGCAGATTCTAAGGACTGTGAATCTAAGTGCTTGCACATTTGACTTCTCCTTTGTACGTTTTATAATAGCTCAGTGGCTGCGGAGAAGGTAATCTACTTCTCAGTGTGCATGTTCTTTTACTACGGGCGATAATCTACTGAGTTTTGCACTTCCCACAATATAAGCAACTCCCTTTGTGACTTTCAAATGCTGTAGGTTTGTAATGGTGCTTGGCACTTTAATAATTAGTCTACAGGGAGCTTTAATAGAGTAGGGCAACTGTTTTAATTAACTTAATCCCCAGAACATGAGTTGACCATTAGACATCAAATCACAGTTTAGCTCTAAGAGTATTTGAACTTGGAGGAAATCACATTTGTAACTACAGTGGGGATAACATTATCTTCTGTTATAAAACAATGCAGCTGCAGCCAATTTGGCTTCACTGGCCTCTGACACTGTGGTAAATGGAAAACCATTATTGCCGTTGGAACGAATGTATAATAGAAACGGCTCAAGAGTTTGGCTTTGGGTTGTACAGAAGTGATTGTGCTGGCCTAATTCATGAAGAGCAAAGACAAATAGAAAGGAGTAGGGCTTTAAAAACTTTCATATGATCTCTTTTGAGCTGAGTAAAGAAGCACATTTGCAAAGCCATTTAAAAAGCTAATTCCACTCAAAAAGAACAATATTACAATAAGGCATTTTTACACTCTGATAACTTACTTTATGTTACTTTGTAAAAGAACAGGATAATTTTGGTCAGAATTTATCTATTTCAACAGATTCTATATAAATGATATGTAGAGAAAAAGCAAGGTGCAGAAGTCATGAAGAAAAGTATTCCCAATGAAAATCAAACTGCAAAATAAATTTTCAAAACCATGCTTATTTACTGAAAACAATTCTTACTCAGCAAATTAGAGATACTTTCATTGGTGTGTGTTTTACGTTTTGCATTCCAGACACATTTCTATTACGTAAGGCAATGCACACATAAAGTTGCCCCCAAGAATGTAAAGTGAAATTGACAGTATGAAGAAGTAAAAGAGTAACTACTGTTTTAGTAAGTTGTATAGCAATGATTGTAGGGTTCTACAATAGGAAATAAGAACATTACAATTTAGCTCTAGGATTTCATGATTCTAGATAGAACATTAGTTGAAATACAAATCTGGAGATCTTGAGGCTATAGTCAGAGCTCCAGTAACTTTTAGCTATTTTAGGAAAAAGGATTAAATACAAAGAAAGATCTAATTTCATGAGAAAACTTTCTGTGTTCCTAATTTTAAAGAGACATTTCTTCATAGAATAGAGAGTACAGCAATAAATCTAAAAGCATAATTATATCATGAAGACTTTTATGCCATGCTATGAAAATTTTCTTAATCACGAACAGCCTGTAAATCCTCCATAAAGAATATTAATCAGAGAAATTTATAAGAAATGAATAAGAAAAAGAACTTCATATGTATTCATATTATCATGCTCCTATGCGATAAAGAAACAATAGAGTAATAAAATGACTTATTTAGTACCAAGTATTTGACATTTGATCTCCATTTTAGATTTTCTGCACGTATCAATGGTGCTTGCACGTATGTCAACTATTGGCCATATGTCGCTAGTGACTACCACGCAGAATGGAGACATTCCTACATTAAAGTCCCTCTAACCCTGAGGGACCCATCTCGATCCAGTTCTTTCTCAGGGTGGGTAGATAAATTTGCCTAAACTGGGATTAAATGAACGGGCACATTGGAGTTTAAACCAGTCTATGACTCTGAAATTTCATTATGAATGTTAATACTTTGGCTATTGTTTGACAATGATTTTCATTTTTTCCAGAAATATTTGGGCAAAAATATTTCCTTTAACTTGGTACTTCCTGCTAAAACACAATCAACAAAAATCAAAGAATGAGAGGAAAAGCCATATTATAGAAACAATTTGTGGCAACTGGATAGATCATATTTTTTCCTTAAAATAAGAGAACAGAAGAAAAAGGGGAAGCAGGAGGAGGAGAAGGAGGAAGAGGAGGAGAAGGAGAAGGAGAAGGAGAAGGAGAAGGAG
>NW_004524582.1:9123590-9124536 GCF_000260255.1 Octodon degus | reverse complement strand
TAGGAAACGGTTTACAGGGTGTTCAGGGTCTCACTACTGGATCGGACTCATTGTGATCCGCCTGTTCATAGCCTTCCAAGAGCTGGGGTTACAGGCACAGGTGTGTGCGTGCCACCACTAAGTCTCAATTGCTGTCTCAGCATGCCCCAGGGGCGGGCCCGGCAGAGCAGGTCTGGGGATTGAACTCCCCACCCCTGTGCATGCTTGCAGATGCTTTCTTTAATCCACAGAGGTATTTGGCCAGACCTTCAAGGAAGTTTTAAATGTTTTGCTGCTTTCTAAGATTTGCAAAACCGTATTTGTACTATACATGTATGACTCCAGGTATTTGCATATTTTTCCTCTAAACACACCTAAGTTAAATATAAGTATAGCTGAACAAATTGAAGTATGTTTTCTATTGGCGTGAATAATAGACTGTTAAACATGAGAAAATATTTTAGTAACCAAATGTATGAAGTCTGGGACCATCCATCAGGATCATCAATTTGACTGGATTAAGAAATACTTAACAAATTAGAAAGGTACACTTTTGAAAGTGTCTGTGGGGTGTTTCCAGAGATCTCTGGCATGTGCGCCAGCACAGTGTGGTAGCACACGGAGTTGTGGTAGACCTACTCATATCCAAAAGGCTTCTAGACTAAGGGAACAAAGGGAATGAAGGACAATAGCGCTTGCTCTGAAGCGCTCCAATCTGCCTGAGCAGGCACATGTTTGCTATTGACATCGTCTATACACATATATGCATCAGACTCCAGCTAACTAAGAGTTTCAGTGCAGACTTATAACTGGGACTCCATGGAAACCTTCAAATCCCTCAGTCTCTGAATGAGCTGCGTCTTCGGTAGCTCCTATTCTGCAGGTTCCAGGTTCAATAAGTCCTGAATCCTCAGGTTTTCTGGAAAATGGATAATAGATCTACCCACTTCTGCTCCTGTCAAATTTA
>NW_004524582.1:9122012-9123490 GCF_000260255.1 Octodon degus | reverse complement strand
ATATAATGTTCTAATTAAGCTGGATTTGGTCTTCTAGAAAGTAATACTCAGTAAAAGGCCATACTAGAGTTTTCAGTACTTCTGACAAGTTTCCATTTATTACTAATTAGAATAACTTCACTATAATGTCAAGAACATTTTTCTAGTTTCGAGCATTTGTAACCTGATTTACATTTTCTTTGGCTTTTCATCCATCTTCCCAATAATTATTTCTTATGCAACAAAATTGTAAGCTGTCATCTAGAATCACTGTTTAAAATGAGGCCCATCTGAGACAAGCTAACAACTACCAGCACACTCAACAGTAAAAAGAAGAAAGACCTTTCAAATGAGAAGGAAGACAGGGGTATTCACTTTCATCAGTTCTACTGAACATTGCACTGAATATTTAGCAAGAGGAATTGGACTAAAACAAACAAAAACAATACAAATTAGCAAAGAAGAAATTATTTAAATTACAAAGAACAGAGATTGATAAATGGTAAGGTTCTCAAAGAGTGACTAAAACACTTTTAGAAAAGAAAAATTAGGAGACAGGATACAAAACATCAACACTCAAAAGTCATTTGATTTTCTACATAGTAACAATAATCACCTGGAAAAATGATAAAAAATTCATTTCATTATCATCAGAAAGAATAAAACAACTAGTGATAAATTTAAGTAAGAAAATAAAAAAAAGAAAGAAAAATAGGGATCAGGGAGATGGCTTATAGAAAAAGTGCTTCCCTGGCAAGTGCAAGGGCCTGAGTTCAATCCCTGGTTACACAAAATAAATAAATAAATAAATAAATAAATAAATAAAAAAATAAAAAAATAATAATAATAAATTCAAGCAAGAAAATAAATGTACAAAATGAGAGCTATGAAACACTGATGGAAGGAATCAAAGAAAACATAAATGAGAAGTATGTAATGTTTGTACACTGGAAAAAAATCACACTTGATAAAGCATTCATGATATCTAAGGTAGGCTTCATGTTAAGAGCTTTTCATATTATAATCTTTCACATCAAGAGAAAAAAATCAATCTTAAAATTCCTACGGAAACAAAAAATACCATGAATAACCACAGTTCTTTGAAAAGGAATAATGCAGGAGAGATCATGCTCATTGATATTTTTAAAACATTTATATTTATGTATTTGGTACAGGATCTCACTGTGCAGACTCATAGTAACTTTTTGTTTTCATCCTTCTCAGCACTGGGATTGCAGGCATGTGCCATCATGTGCCATGTTGGTGGCTGGTGCAGTGCACCTGAGGGTGGGGTCAGCGTGCCATGTGGTGCCAGGAATCAAATCGAGGTCCCTGTGCTTGTCTTAAAAGGTGTTTAGTCTGCTGAGCTATCTTGCAGTCCCAATGCTTATTGATTTTAAACTATGATAAATTTATAGTAATTAAATTTATGTGACACTTGTAAAATATCAGAACAAGAGAACAGGATAGAGAACTCAAATCACACATAACCACCTACT
>NW_004524582.1:9119952-9121217 GCF_000260255.1 Octodon degus | reverse complement strand
TATTCCAATATAGTCCAGTAGTCCATAATAGTAGTGGGTTATATATAGGAATGGTAATGTCAGAAGTTAGTGACCTGAGCCATTTACAGCCAGCATACCAACATGGCTTCACCCCTTATACCTTGTTTTTATACCTTTCTGCTGGATGGTTAAGACCAAGATAAAGCAAGACCTATATAACAACAAATGTAACTTTTGTATCTGATAAGGTCAGTCAAGTCCTCTCAGGATTTATCCTGAAACACTGTACCACATATTGTAGATGTCAGCATGTGAGTGATTCACGGCCATTGCTTGACCAGTTTGCTCTCTGTGAAAACCTGAGAGAATGTTTTCTCTCCATGTGACTCTCCTCAGGCATACTCTACATCATAGATCACATTCCTCTGTGGCCCAATAATCTCTTCCATCAGAAAATTTGGGACACAACTGAGTTTTGTGATGTCACAGTATAGGTGGTCTTATGTCCTGAGTCTTCGCTGACCTTGAATTGATACAGTTTAATGTACAAATTGTTTTAAAACCTTAAGTACTCTAGAAAACAATAAATACCTTTATATCTATGTAAAGGATATAAAAAGTTCAGTTTTCACAGAATATATGTATATATGATATTTTGAATACAGAATCAAAAGAAAGGCAAAAAAGAAAACATCTTGGTTGATATTAAGCCTAAAAACTTTCATACGGCAAAAAATTAATTAAATTGAGAAATCTGTTGAAAGGGAGAAAATATATATGTCTGATAATGGTCTAATGTTCAAATAATTTAAAAATATTCTATAATTCAGTAGGAAACATGCAAATATCCCTATCAACATATGTACAAATTATGCAAAGTACATTTATTGAAGAATACATATAAGTGACCAGCCACCATCTGAAATTCTGTCAGTATCACTATTTACCAAGAAATACAAATCAAACCTCATGAAATTTCACTTCACAATGACTGTTTTCAAAAGAAACAGACATTTGAGCCTCCTGGTCCACACATTAAGTCACAAGTCTTAGGAAACTAAGGTAGCAGGAACACAACTTCAACTCTAACCTATGTGATTTAGGAAGAACTTATTTTAAATTAAAATCATAATAGTTTTTTAAAAGACATATGGGATATACCTCAGTATTCTCTGAATTTAATCTCTAGTATAGAAGAAAAAATATAAGAGAAAACAAGTGCTATGAAAAAAGTGGAGATAAAATATGTATACATCATAGATTAGAATGTACACTGGTACAACCATTACAGAAAATGGTAGAAT
>NW_004524582.1:9096903-9118668 GCF_000260255.1 Octodon degus | reverse complement strand
GAAAGAACAACATGTACCTCTAACCAAAATAAATGGAATTCTCCAGAAAATGATCCACATGTTCTTCCTCATTTTTCAAGGGGATTTACAAGGAAATTAACAGCATAGGTGATCCTTAATGGAAAGATAGGCAGGGAAATAGGCCAAGGACAATCAAGGTCAAGAATAATTTATGTGGGTGGCCTCTGCTGTGTCTGTCATGATATGCTTGTTGCAACCTATTCTTAAGAATGGGGAATGAATTAGATAAGAGAAAGATGATAATTGAAAGTAAAAGGTAGTTTTGGGTATCTTATCAAAGTGTTGGTTATTTATAGTATAAACAATGAAATATAATTGTAGGAGCTGTTGATATGGTTTAATAGCAGTGTTAATATGAAAGAATGATGGGCCATAGGTAAGACACTTATCTCTAGTGTAGCAGTAGTCCAATAGATTTATAGAGGTTATATAGTCTAGCAGGAAATCACATAACACATGTTGAAAGAGTTGTATTGACAAATTTGAAGAAACAGTTTGGGTTATATTCTTTATCACTACTCAGTTTTCTATCACTCCGAAGAGTAGAAGATACCAAAGGAAAATAGAACAACTACAAGAATGGTGGCTTTAGATAAAATTAGAGCTGTTGGAGTCTAAAGATTTGAGTTTTGCTTTGTTGCAACACCTAAGGAGTAAAGGAAGATGAGGGGTGAAACGAATTTTTAAAACCATCTACATAAGTAAATGTTTTTTATGTAAAAACAAGAAAGGAGCAATGGGAGTAGAGATAAGTGCTTACTGTAATTTATTTTTCATAATAGAGATTATTTTGAATGATGTCCTCTCAAAGTTGAAACATTCCTTTGTTATTTATTTTTGGTTTTGTCTATCATAGAAGTAATTTTGATTTATGTGAAATAGGCAGAAATGAATGGCCACAAACTCCTAACTCATTCTTAGAAGACCTTGAATGAATGTACAACTGATGCCCTTGTGCTTCACCTTCATCATGTGGTGAACAGCCCTGGTACTTTCCACAGCCTCCAAAGCGAAAGAAATATATATTATCATGAAGTGAGCTGTCTCAGCAAAACTGGAAATACATTCAAGAGGGGTACATCCTCGCCTTCTGTCTTCAGTTGTTTAGGTTGCTACAAGAAGTTGAGCAAAACACCTTCAGTGTAAAAGCATGTATGAGAAAATTTCTTTTGTCCTTATTAGAATAAAATATTTGTAATTTGAGACACAAATAATTAACTCAGAGTAAGATTTTTTTCAAATTTATTAAGAATTTTTTAATGGTAGGTTGTGTGATGTCTTGAAAAAAAAATATTGAGTAATGAGGGAATGAGAGGGGAAGGAAGGGGAAGAGGGAGAGAGAACAGAAGAGAATATTACATTGGAATTTGCAATCAGTGTAAGCGTTGCTCCTAGACACTACTACAATGAGGAGGCCAAATGTTGGCCAATTGATCTATTTTATATCATGATTCTTTAGAAGTTGGTTTTCTAAAGTAGACTACAGATTGAATTTTTTACGTTAAATTTTACACTGTCATCAATGTATCTTCTTAGGGTTTGGATCTCCTCACCCAAACTCAAAATTCTTTTTAGAGAATCCTGAAACACAAAATAAACTCTCTCAAAGAAATCTCATGGATTTTTTTTTTTTTTTTTTTTTTTTGAGACAGACTCTCACTGTGTAGTTTAGGCTGGCTTTGGACTCACTGGTCTTAAATTTGGGCAATCCTTTCTCAAACTCTTGAGTACCGAAATGACTTGTTCTCAAAGGTAAGTTAACATTAAAATAACTATCAAAATAGTTAAGGTTTGGGCTGGAGAGATGGCTCAGTGGTCTAGAGCACCTACTTAGAACAAGCTTAGCAAAGCATCAGGGACCACGGTTCGATCCCCCAGCACCACATGCCAGCCAGCCCCGCCCCCTGGTGGGCTGAGCTGGCCACACACACACACACCACACACTCTCTCTCTCTCTCTCTCTCTCTCTCTCTCTCTCTCTCTCTCCAATAAATAAATAAATAAAAATTAAAAAAAAAAACAAAATAGTTAAGGTTTTTTTTACAAGATAAACCAGTCCGAAATTTTGCCTTTCTGTATTTATAAATATAACTAAATTGTAGTTATATGACCATAGGTTTTAGGTTCACTTTACACAGTGTAATGAAAAGTATTTCCAGGTAACAAATTCTTCATAACTTAGATTAAAAAGCAATCAAAATACCTATCTCCTCTGATATCAATGATCCTCTGGTTCTAAGCCCATCTTCCCTTTTTTATTTGAACTGAGTATTGAACTCAGGCCCTCGTACTTTCCAGGGAAGCGCTTATTCTACTGAGCCATCTCCCCGGCCCCTCCCATCTTCACTTCTGATCTTGGTGTCTTTCCAGCATGGACCATGTCAAGTGTCAGCAACATCCACATAGCTGAGCACTGAATGCAGGGAAATACACCTGCTGTCTCAAGGACTGACAAAATCACTCGGACTCCAATCAACATGTGTTTGAAACAAGGATCACATGTATGAACTAAGAATGACAAATACTAGATTCACTCAAACTTTTTCTATACTTCAGTGAATTAGATAAAGATCAGTAAAGAGGAAAATCATATTTAGAAATCTAATCTGTGGCATCAGCCCTCACTTTCAGGAGACAATGGACAAAATAGGGGACGCCACCTAACTGTGTGCCCATAATATTCCAGACTCCTTGTGTACACACCCTTTATTTGTTTATCCCATTAATTTAATTGATATGCATTGTCAGGCAAAAGTAATCTTATAGTGTGAAAACATCATACATAAAATGGACAATAATCACTACCATTGAAAAGACAGCAAGCAACAAGTAGTAAATAATAAAATATGTCATTAAAACTGCAAATAGTATTGTAGTTAAAGACAGGTAAAGATCTCATGGTAGATTTTCAAAGTAGAACACACTGGTCTCAGTGAGACAGCAACAGTGGCACAACAGACATTGAAGAAGAAAAACAATCAACCAGTGAACAACCTGAGGAGTAGTCAGTACAGAACTTAGGAGACAGAGTGCCTAGCAGATTTTAAGAGCCTCACAGCCATCCAGATAGCTCAGCGGATCAAAGC
Source organism: Octodon degus (assembly GCF_000260255.1). NCBI lineage: Eukaryota > Metazoa > Chordata > Mammalia > Rodentia > Octodontidae > Octodon > Octodon degus. The sequence goes on along the minus strand of NW_004524582.1, from coordinate 9,115,561 downwards.
ACCTGCTTAGGCAGACTCAGGGACTGGGGTTTGAACTCTGGTGTACCCTGCTAGCCCTGCCCCCGTGGTCACATTGAGAGTGCAATTGAGACTAGGTGTGGCGGCACACGCCTGTGATCCCAGTGCTTGAGAGGCTGAAAACAGGAGGATCACTATGTATGTGATCTGTGTAGTGAGACCTTGTAGAACCCATACCAAATACATTTTTAAAAAATTCAGGAGCTTCTGAGATCCAACCTATAGTGCCCATGACATGAAGAAAGAGATGATATCAAAGGTGCCAGGTTGTATTTGAGCTGTAGGATTTAGTATTATGCTTTTTAAGAAAGAGTCACCAAAGTTTAAGAGGCAGATGAATGGATGCAGTGATTAACTTGGCCTCTGTTTGAGAAGAGTTTCAAAGGAGTCAAAGTAAAACCTGGGAGATAATCTAGGATTGTTTCAGTAGTTCAGACTGATTATAGATGTTCAGAGCAGAGTGATAGCCATGGCATATATAGAGTGATTCTTCACAGACATCAGAAATTTTGTGATTTGCTAGGAGTTTGGTAGAAAGGAGAGCCAAGGATGTCACAGGCAGGATCAACTGAAAGGAAGTTATTTACACAGGGGACTTGAAGGAATTTGTGGATAGAGCACATCAGGGTGTGAACAGAAGTGTACTTGTACCATCCCACTCTACATCTTCCAGAACCTCTGCACCACCCTTTCCATATCAACCTACAAGATCAGGCATCTTGACCCTTTCAAAGTTTACACTGAACTATCAAAAAAAAAATAATATTAGGTAAGTCCCCATAATTTACCAGTAAATTATCCTTTAGTGCCTCCATAATCTCAGGCTCCATCTACCTTGACAATATCTACAGAAACTACAGATCTCTTAGTAAGAGAATCATATAGAAAGCTGTTAGGGCTTGTGTCTAAATGTTCCCCCAAATCCTCGGGTGGTCATACGGGTGCTTTTCCATAGGTGGCTAGATCTAAAGTGTGTGATGTTGGAATTGATTCATGGTGCAATGCTAAACTCGAGGGAGCTAGGATTAAGGGTTTGAGTACTGCCTTCCCTGAGTAACGTGGATTAAATAAAAGGTCCAGAAACACACTGCTGAGGTCCTTTGCTTGCTTGCTTGCTTTCACTGTCTTTTGCTTACATGAACTGATTCTCCTCTCTGATCCCCCTCTGCCATAACTCCTATTGCCAATTGCCACCAATCAATGATGGTCTGGAATGCTTATAAACTGTGAGCTAAATAAACCTTCCCCCCTTTACCTGTGGTTGCCAGATATTTTGTCTCAGCAACAAGAAAAACAGTTGCTAAGACAAAATTGAACACTTTAAGCCAATGACCAAGTGAGAACATTGGTAATACTAGCTGGATTGTTTTGGAAAATCAAATTCTTAAAAAGACAGCTAGGTATGTGTAGTTATCTACCTTGATTTTGATCAGAGCCAGCAAAAGTAACTTGTATTTATGGGACAATATTCATACCCTTGTGCTATGGTCATTTTAAGGGTGTACTACAATATTATCTTTTATTGTAAAATCCAAAAGTATAAATTAGTACCACATAGATTGAACCCATCCTTAGAGGAAAACAACTACAAAATATAATTTTAACATTTATTTATTTATTTATTTGAAGAAGTCCCTCACAAAAAGAAAAACACATGGACTCTGTAGACTAACGAAATTTCTAGTGATCCATGAAGGCCAGAGTGGATTATGCCTGGCACCTCCGCTGCTCCATGCTGTGATAACTGAATTGTTTTCACTGGGTATCCAGCTCTACATCCTCAGATCGCTGAACCTCTCCATACCATTGCTCCGGCCAATGTATTGATGAAACAATAGGCTTATATTCTGAAAATACTTAATTAACTCTTGACTGAAATGTAATATTTGTATGTTCAGCAATAATATTTTTGAAATTAAACATGATGGAAATACATGCAAAAGCCTAAAACACATCTCTCTTTTTAAAACTAATTTGAGGTCTTTAAAAAATTTTATTAAAATTGTTTTCTGTTATCTCTGAAGAATTGAAAAGTGTGGATACAATTCCATAATCAGGAGAAATAATTGCATAAATGGACTCTATTGGGGCAATCAGAAGCAGCAGACAAATGTAATGCAATATCTGATGCTCAGCAGCGTTGGAAAGCCTGTATTTCACTTGGATTTCAGCACATATGAAAATGCTGAATGCTACTATCAAATCTGCTTTTTTTTTCAAGATAAGCAAAAATTTATTTTTAAAGAAGCTGGCCTCCCTTCACTCATACCTTTCATACTTAGATGAAAAAGTGAATAGACAAATATACTGAGGCTATTCCACATTCTTCTGATGCACTAAAAACTATAAATTTCTTTCTGAATTTCAGTTTTATTTTGTTCTTCTAGCTCTGTGTTAGTGTATACATAGTACAATTAAGAATGAAGTCTTCAGGGGTAGTGAGATAACTTAGTGGTCTAGGTGCTTGTTTAGGCAAGCGCTGGGGCCAAGGTTCGATTTCTGGTACCAGAAGGGGCACTGACCCTGCCCCTGGCACACTGAGCCAGAGATAGAGTCCAGGCATGGTGGCGCATGCCCATAATCTCAGCAGTAGGGAGGCTGAAAACAGGAGAATCACTACAAGTCCAAACTGCATAGTGATGGAGACCCAGCACAAAAAAACAAAAACAAAAACAAATCAAAAAATTAATAATAAAAATGAAGCCTGCAAATACTTGATGAATTTTCTTTAAAAAGCTGGGATTAGAATGGTTCTGTGACAAAAATGTCCTCACATTTGCATTCTAGATATACAAAGGCCTACCTACAGTGGAGTTGAGACAAAAAGATAACATTGTAGGAAAGCTGTAAGGGGATAGAACATGTGGCTAAGATACTATGAAAAATCGGTTCTCACAGCCTAAGAGAAGAACAGGATAGGATGTCATACAAATTATGAATAGAAGTTCAAACACAGTAGGAAAGGAGCAGAAGCCAGAATTTAAGCTTGGAGGTAGTAAATGAAGTCTTCAGGAAGAGATGTACGTCTTTAATATAAACCATTGAGTGAACTTTTTTTTTTTTTTTTTGACACAGGGTCTCATGATGCAGTTTGGGTCACCAGCCTTGTGCTCACTTTTGTAGACCGTTGGCTGGTCTCGAACTTGCAGCAATCCTCCCATCTCAGCCTCCCAGGAACTGGGATAACAGGCATGCACCACCATGCTCAGCATGTGTGAGGTTTAAGGCACACAAAAATACCACATTGATTTTAAAACCAAATCCTGAAAACCTTGTAAGCTTATTTTCTCTTGGAAATTTCTCTTTTATCACTTGCAACTTTTAAGGTCCTCATTTAATTCCTTTGCGAACTCACTAACATTTATATATTCAAAGTTATAAACTTCAATGTAAACATTTTCTAGGTATCCCCCAGGAAGTAATACACAATTTTGGTGAATGTTTATCATGTTTCTCTGTCATCTACTTGAGTATATTTAAGTCTTTCATTTTAACAATATGTAGTTTCAACAACTGATTCCATAGAAACTATTAGTAAACCATCATTGTCATAGTATCTCAAAATAATTTCATTGGTCTTTCCTGACATTAAAAAATTATATTCAGAGGGCCAGGGAGATGGCTCAGTAAAATAAGCACTTCCCTGGCAAGCACAAGGGTCTAAATTCAATCCCTGGTTCCAGGAAGAAAAGAAAATATAAGAATAATAACCAAACTATTGAAAACAGACACAACAAGTATGGTTAAATTTTAAAATCTGACATTTTAAGAAATATCCAACTGAAACAACCTGGTACTGCTACAGGCTTATCTAGAGCTCTTGTAATTCAATTTTTATGTTTCCATCATTGAAAACTAAAAGGAGTCAAAAACTTTGATGGCTGTAAAATAAAAATGCTTTGCCTCACTGCTTAACTCCATATAAAGAGAAAATGAGCTAAGAAGGAAAATATAATCTTCCTTTAAATATAGTGAGCTTCAATACAGAAAGGGCTGCTGGTCATCAAATCAACTGTCCGTTGCTCCCTTGCCTTTAGCCCACTCTTCGCAGTTTATTTCTACATCTGTAACTACTGTTAGACTTTACTTTGGCTTCACTCTCAGCGTTCTTTTGGTACACTACATTCATCTTTTCATTCATAGTTCCCAGCATTAGTAGTCCCTTGGGAAATTTATTTTGAAAGTATAAACTATTGCAATGCTTTAGAACTTATTTATGGAGAATCAATTTGTTCAGGCGGTATTTTTAAAGCCTGATATTAAATCAAAGAATGAAAACAGAGTAAGCCTCTGCCCTCAGTGTACCTACACTGTCAGAATGATAGAGCTGTTGCATTTGTGAGGCCATGTGTCCGACAGGAGTGGGGTTCTTTTATGATTTAGATCTAAATGTCCTGGAAAAGGTTCTTATGTGGAGATGGGGGCCGATCGCGGAGGCAGTCACTGGGCCATACTCCAGAAAGACACATTCTTAGTCCTGTCTTGTGCCTCTTCTCCCTAATTCATGGCTGCTGTAAGTTGACCAGCTATCCTTGGCCACACTGCTCCACTAGACAGATTATCGCTTAGAGACTTTCAGCCATAGACTGCACCCAGTGGACGGCATGAAACAAATAAACCCTATCTTTTTGGAATTTTCAAATTGTGACTATTTTGTCCTTGAGAAGAGCAAGGTGCCCGTTATAGATTCACAGGCAGAAGTGTAAAGTGAATTTCCTCCTGAATCTCTGAGATGTTAGGAAAGTCCACAGAATAAGTCATAAGTCTCTGTTCTTCTTCTACATGCAAAATACTCTAATTGAAAACAATGAAAAGAACAAATGCTAAAGAGTAAATTTACATGCACAAAGGGAAAATTTCATTTCATTTTAAAATGAAAAGCTTCTATCAGGTGGGTACAGAATCAAGAGGTGGATATTGATATAATGAAGCATAAATTAGGGATAGTAACAATTTGTAGGGAAATATATATGTAATGATGAACTCTGTAAAAAGTCCACTTCCTTTTCTGGTTTCTCTCAAAAATAAATTATTAAAAGAACAAGGGAAAGTATGAAACTTCTTTGAGTATTAAAATGAGAAATCCACTCAACTAGTGGCGAATAGCAAACTGTGAATTAAGTGAAATTTAGGAAACCTTTTATCTTTTTATATGGTTTCTCATGTTATGTATAGTATGTTTATAAGTGTGAATGGGTGTGCATGTGCGTGTGTGTGCGTGTTCGTGTGTGTGTGTGCTTACATATACTTTGCCCAATGAATTACAAGTCATCATACGAATTAAGAAAGACAAACACATAATGGGGACCACTGTATAACTAGTAAGACTAGATCCAGTATTAAATCTCCACAAGGAGGGCCGGGGAGATGGCTCAGTAGAATAAGCGCTTCCCTGGCAAGTGCAAGGGCCTGACTTCCATCTCCGGTTCTGAAAAAAAAAAAAAAAAAAAAATCCTCACAGGGGAAAAACACAATAGTAGATAATAAGAGTGAGGGAGATTTCAAGCAAGGCCTAGAGGCAGCAACCTGAATCACAGACAAGGTGCTGGAGCACCAGTATGTAGAAGTCTGAAGGCCTGACAACCAGGAAAGGACAATACAAATTCTACTCTGGAAGCAAGCAGGATAGAGACCCAAGGAAAGCCTTTGTTTCAGTCTAAGTTAAAAGTCCAGAAAACACTGATCTCCCAGGTCAAATGGTCATGCAATTAGAATTCTCTTATTTATCTACTTTTTGCATTATGGAGGTCTTTAGTTGATTTGATGAGAACTCTCACCTGGAGGAGGGCAATCTCCTCTACTCAGCCCACCAGCTCCAATGCCAACTCATCCAGAAATGATTTCTGGATATGCAGAATAATATTTGTACAAATGTCGGGGCACCTTGTATCCAGGTCAAGGTGACACGTAAAACTAATCACCAAGGACCTACTCTTGGACTGTTCTCATAAAGCCATCAGTTATACAAGAAGAGTGTTTCAGAAACTGTGTATTGTGGATTATTTTATGCCTCTGCCCCTATAAACTCTTTACTCAGAATTCTAAAAAGATTACACCTTTGTTTTTTCTGTATTTTAGGGAAAGGTCTACAGGGTGTTCAGGGACTTACTACTACATCAAACTCCTAGTAATTCTTCTGTTTACAGCCTCCCAAGTGCTGGGATTACAGGCAAGCACCACCACTCTCAGTCTCAATTGCTGTTAGCACAGCAGATCCAAGGATCCAACTCCAGGGCCCTTCACCTGCTTGCAGGAGCTTTGAGGAGGTTTTTTTTTTTTTTTTTTTTTTTTTTTTTATTTGTTTGTTTTAGCTAGGTCATTCTGCCTTAAGGGGACGTTTGCTTCTGTTACTGGGAGTTGAACCGCGGTCCTATGCACCTGACTGCACTTGCCCAAGTGGTGCTTTGAACAACTGAGCTATTTGGCAGAGCACCGATTCCACCTTCTGTGTATAAAGGATATGCTGCTCCAAAGAGGAGGAAGCTTTGCAATATACAGAATTAACAAGACAAGCTAGTTTTCATATAACTCTCATACACTCATAGAATACATAAAACTGAATTATATATGAGAAATATTCATTTTCCTCCTACCTCTCTCTGTCTTTCTCTGTCTGTCTTTCTGCTATCCATGCTCATTCATTTATCTTAGTAGTAATAGAAAATCATGAGATTGAGTTAAAGGAATATGTAATGTAAGCTTTGTGTTTTACATCCTGAAAAAAATCACAACTTGCAAGGCCAGGCAAATGGCTCAGTTGGATAAGCACTTCCCTGGCAAGCGCCAGGGCCTGAGTTCAATCCCTGGTTCTGCCAACAAAACAGAACAAGCTTAAAAGTTAAAAAAAAAAAATCACAACTTGCTCTAGATATTCCTGGAGAGTAGGGAATCAACGATAGTAATCAAGATGGCTTTAAGAGATAGATTTAAGTGGGAAACCCAACAGCAGCATGAGTCTTCTACAGAACAAGTGTAATGCAAACTTTTTGTCCTCCAAAGAGAATACGAAGGTAATTTAAGATGAGCTGTGCAGGTAATGAAGACGGGAGTTAGGAAAATCAAGTACCCAAATCCATTTGGAAAAAAATGTTTTGTAACAAAATAATTTGCACTTGACTTATTCCTAACTGAACATGTAACAATGATTATATCTCTGTCTGGGTCAACATCAATCTGCACAGGGGCCACGCTTCTAAAATATAGATACAAAGGAACACACTAAGTCCTTTTTAGTTTCAAAAGCATACAATCTTACTTCCATTGTTTTATGTAGTCTCAACAATTAGCACAGTGTCCAGAGCAGAATAGGTACCAAATAAAATTGCTTGATTTGGGTACTGCGTTGGGACCTACATTTCCTATCGACTCCAGGAACCATTCCTTTAAAGGAATTTTATTATCAGTGGCTTTGGAAAGAAAAGTTAAATGGTTTCATTTGGAGTTACTTGTCTGAACTATGATCATCTGGATATCTTTTAGGAAAGCAGACATCATGAAAGGAATAACTAATATTTTCCTCTAAGTACAGGCACATCTTAATCCAAGTATATTTGCTTGTATCCAGTTTGCAGACTTTTATTTATATTTATTTAATTTAACTGCACAAGTGAAAGCTAAAGGTCATTTTATTTACCAAAACCAAAATGTCAACAAATAAGAATTCTAGCTCCTGCCTCTTCAAATTAGTATGCACAAAACATCACACAATGTTTAAAACTCTCTCAGCAGAGGTATTAAATGAAAGCACTAATCCATCTGAAATATGTTAATTCCTGGTATGCTTAGCCCACAGGAACAGAAAGGATAATGTGTCAGGGATCAAAACCTTGCATTCTAAATAATCCTTTCATAAGTCTTACTGAGGAGAAATCCCTAAGAATAATCACAGTAATTCTGGGAAGTCTGACCTGGGAAATAGAACAGGTGACATATGAAGCAATAGAAGTATTTGATGCCTCTATATGTAACTGTAGAGAACCTGCCCTGACCCTTTAATCTCTCTCTCTCTCTCTCTCTCTCTCTCTCTCTCTCTCTCATTGTCCCTTTCAGATTGTATTTACTCTTTCTAGTTCTTACACTAGTGACCCAATGTGATGATTACACATGTGGGTCTGAGTTAGTTCAATTCTGAGTAGGGTCTCTGTTTGCATCTATTTACTTATGAAAGCCTGGAGTTTCTTTTTTATAGCCGAGTAATGCTCCATTGTGTAAGACTGCCACATCTTTTAAAATATGGAGATAGATATACCCTAAATAAGGTTGCTGTAAAATAGAAGAGGATACTGGAAACATTAGGGGTGGGATTCCTACCACAGCTAAAACATATAAGCTTAATGATCAATTAAATTTTCTGCTCCTGCTGCTGCTACTGTGGATACCTTCTCTTGATGAAGGCTTTCTATATCCTTGTTGATGTGTACCTAGTAAAACAATAATATAGCCTACCATTTTGGAGCTTCTTTTAAATAATATTATATACTAAATTCATAACAAAATAAAGCTGAAGACCCAATACTATTATGGCCTACTGGACTCTTTTAGAATATTTTGCTGAGTTTACACACCTATAATATTTAAATGATGGAACTTAGTAAAAGAAAAGGGGATGCAGATGAGTATCTGTGTATTCAAAGTGGTTAGGATAGATATATCATTACATTCTCTTAATGAATAGAAGGATTTGTTGTAATAGTGTTTGTAAATAAGATATCATGTCCGCATCTTGTACAGCAATTAACCACTAGGAAGAATGTATGCAATGTGTTAATTATTGAAACTGTCCTACCAATTTGGTTTGAAACTGTCTCATTTTTATTTGTTTCTCAATAAAATTATGGGGAAAAAAGCTGAATTAGGGCTGACCAGATAGCTCAGCAGATTAAAGCATCTTGTTAGGTACTCGCAGGGATTGGGGTTCGATCTCTGGCATGCATGCTGGCCCAGACTTGGAGATACACTGAGAGGGTGATTGAGACTGGGCATGGTGTCTCATGCCTGTAATTCCAGCACTTGGAAGGCGGAAAAACAGGAAGATCACTATGAGTCTGATATTTGTAGTGAGACTCTGTAGACCCTGTACTAAATACATTAAAAATAAACAAATAAATAAATAAAGCTGAATTATTACATTCCTAATATTGTAGGCAGCAAGTGTGTTTTACACTGAGAAACCAATGGGAAATTATATTAGCTTTTAACCTACATTATAATGTAAAATAAAATAAAGCAGTCTTGGTTACCATAAAATAGTCATACTACACCTTTGTACCAAAGGAGAATGTTTTTAGTAGCATGGATTGGCTATTGGAATGATGATTATTAGCACTCATAGAAAACAGGGTATAATTCTTGGAGAAAGTTTGAGAAATAAGGATGTAGGTGTAACCTCAGATTCTCTGTCTTTTATGGACAATATTAACTACATTTATCCTATAATGTGACCATAAAATGGAGTTCCAAACACCTTATATTCTGAAATAAATGGAAAAATGGGACTCGGATGAAAGAATAAAGTTGGAACTGTTTACTGTAAGTCTATCTAAATGAATCCCTAATGAAGTAAAGATAATTTAAGCATAAATAATACCACAGGTAAAGATGATACCCTCAGTTCTCTAGAACAGATCAATAAAAAAGTAGCTCTGGAAAATATCAGCCTTTAAAAAGAGAAGAAAAATGCAGTTCAGAAAATAGGCTACAGAAGTTCTTGTGTTGCTGAGTTTTGGGGACAAGGTCAAGCTGTCTACATGGTAGGAAAATAACTCCCCAAATAGAATAGGTATTCTAGTGGTACCACAGGAACAGAATGGACGTGTCATTTAATTCACTGTTCCCACATTACCTGCTGATACTGCTGATATTAACTGGCTAAGAAAAAGCACATTCAAGCTAGGACTTCAGCATTATGCTGACATCAGCCGTGTGTTTATCAAGCACACTGCATTTACTCGCAAGGCAAAAATGTACAGCGCAGCAAAGAGGACGATGAGATGCTTAGTAAATTATGTGGTGAAAGATACTGGAGACCTTTCCTTGGGCCATATTGCTTTCCATGGCACAGTTTGTGGCACACAACACAGCCTCATTAGGTGTTTGTTAATGCAGTTTCACTCCAACTTGCGATAAAATCTGATCATTTCTGAGGCAGCACTAGGTAAGCTGGTCAACTATAGATTCTTGCCCCTCCACAACTGGAACTTGACGTGTATTTGCTCAATACTTTGCATTTCATTATGAGGAAAGATATTGCATTTAATTTTGTATATATTCTTTAATAAGTAGTTGGAATCAAATGCTATTTACTAATTATGTACTTGTTCAAATAAACTATTTCACTGAATCTTAAAAGCCCAGTTGTGGGTTTTGTCTATGTTCAACTAAAAGAAGAGGAAGGAATGAAGCTCCCAAAGCTAAGATAATTTGTCCAAAGACATTAAAGTAGTAGCTGTTACAGACAGAATAAAAATCCAGAACAATTTCTTACACTTATATAATTTCCCATGTTTTGTAGTGCTAAATGATATCAGAAAATGTGTCACTCACTTCGGTGTCAAGTTGTTATCTGATAGAAATTAACATTTGTGTCCAACGTGACAAAGACTGTGCTAGATTTCAATACTCATTTCTAGTTTTAGAAGGACTGATGTTCTTATAAAGATGTCAGTGTCATAAATTTCATATATATGGTTCCACATAAAATAATCTCTGAGCGGGGCTGGGGAGATGGCTCAGTAGGATAAGCGGTTGACCGGCAAACGCAAGGATCTGAGTTCAATCCCCGGTTCCGCAAAATAAATAAATAAATAAATAAATAAATAAATAAATAAAATTTAAAAAATAAAAAAATAATAATCTCTGAGAAATAACTGATTAGGACATTCTCTTTCAATGAACACTATTTACCTATAATTTTTGACTAATCTTAACATCTTTTAGGAATGAGAATGGCTTATTTCAGTTTTAAATACATTTAAGAAATACTGGACAGCTTTTGAATTCTTGCCTACATAAGTACGCTTCTAAGAACATCTTATAAGCTCCTCCAGTATGTTTTACTCACCTAGAATGTAGTGAAAAAGATTTATTGTTGTGTTTAGTATAACTCTTTTTCACAAAGAATCTGAATTACATGAAATTATTTCTCTTGCATTTAAGCAGAAGTGAAACACACCCCATGTGAGGTGCAACAGACTAAATGTTTATACATCCTGAGATTTTTATACAGAATTCCTTGCTTCCACTGTGACGATTAGATTGAGAGAGCAGAGCCTTTTAATGCAGCTTGCGTTGCTATAAAAGAAGCAAGTGTGAATGAGCTTACACTTTCCAATATGTGAATCACCTCTGAGGAAGGAAGCAGACCCTCACAAGACAACAAATCTACAGGACTTTCATGTTAGACTTTCTAGCATGCAAAGCTTTGGTGAGAGGGAAACATCTCTTGCCTATTAGCCACTCACAGGAAGCTTTGAACTTTGCCTGATGTACAAAATACCTCCTAGTAAGCTGTGTTCTTTCGCTAACATCGGAGCAAGATTTTTCACATTGATCATATAAATAAGATTTCTCTGTAGTCTTTGCCTTTGTGTCTTTCTGAAACAAGTAAAAATCAATGTAGGTTCTTCCTTGTTCATTGCATTTATACAGCTTCTCTTCAAACCCCCAAAATTCATATATCTTCATTCCATTGTGAGCTATGGTGGGCATATTTAGTGGGTAGCATTTCTCCAACTGTTCTTTTCTTTGGTTTCTGTAGTCATTTTCATGCTTTTTCAACTTATTGATTGCCTCAGGCTCTATATATAGCCGTCATGTTCCTAAATGTTTCTCTCATCATATCTCCATAGAGCTTCTTTTGTGATGGATCAAGCAAAACCTATTCCTCCCTGGTAAAGTTCACATGAACATTCTTGAAGGTTATTGCCTCCACCAAAGACAAGCCCAGGTCCTGAATTCTTTGTGTGTCTTCAAGGTTTCACAGAGTCCTTCCCATGCAGCATGCAGCCAGTAACAGTAGAAGTCACAGAAATTGGTATTAGCCACCAAGTCTATGTCATGTAGTTATATAAACCAAAGATTAAGGTAAGGATTATAGCTCAAAGTTCTCTCGAACTTGTCATTGGCAAAGCAAACATGCTTCTTATGTTTTATCTCTAAAGTTAAGATCTTACTGCCTCACTGTCTCATTTATTTGTTGCCAATGACAATAATTTTTACTTTAATTTAGTCATTTCTTTAACAGTTCAATATGCTGAAAATAGAGTGGTAAAACATAAACCCACATTAATATTCCTGTTCTCATGGAATATATACTCTAGGGGAGGTATTAATGAGGAAGTTTTGGGAGTAATTACAAGCAATAAAATAAGTCATTTCAGAAATATGTCATGTGAAAGTGATAAGTAAGCAAGTGTCTCCTTAAATAGAACAGCTAGAATCCATCCCTATGGGTCTGAAGGTGGAAAACTTACTTATCCACATATTAATGTATTTTAGAATTATATGTGCTCAAAGATGAGTCTTATTTAATTAGTTATTCTTAGTGCTATCTTTCTAAAAGATAACAAAGTCTTCAAAAAAATTAAGTACATGGAGTTTCTCTTATATGTCACAAAAGGCATTAAATAAAACCTTACATGGTAGACTCAATGGAATGGTGTAGACTCCTTTGGTCATTAGAATGGACAGGACGGAGCTCCTGTCTTGGGGTAGCTATGGCTAGCAGCATTTCCCCAAATTTTCACAACTAAATATCTTTTACCATGCACTCTACCCAAGCATTTTTACTTTCAATCAAAACCTGAAATCAGAATCCTGTCTCCTCAAATAGAGACTGAAAATGATATTGCATGGAAACAATGGTTAAGTAAGAAAAGTTGACGCAGCTTGTACCCAGTTCACGTGATATGGCTGGGAGATCCTTGCGCTAACTAGAAAAAATGCATATATCTTGAAACATCCATGTTAAAGAGGCCATATATAGAAATGTCCGTGTAGGCTTAACTATTAAAATATATATTTGAGTCTTCTTAGTATCAACCACTAGGCATATAGGTGAGCAAACCACCTGCCAGCTCCTTAGATTCCATGGCGCATGCTGAGCAGAGCAAAGATTAGCCTCTAGTAGCTTCTTTCCCAAATGCAGATTAGTAAGCAAAGTAAAATGCATGATTCTATTATTAATGCATGTACTATTACTAACAGTAAACTCAAACATAAGGTAAAAGTCAAGAAGTAGAACCTTATTATATGTTGTAAAAATGCAGTATCACCTGCAACTGAACAAGAAGGGACATTCTTGTATTAATTAAATGTATTGATTACAAATACAGAGAGAGAAAGAGAGAGACAGACACAGAGAGAGACAGAGACAGAGACAGAGACAGAGACAGAGATCTGTGGAAATCTCGAGAACAGTACCAGTGTTCCTTTGAGGAGTTCAAGTTCATAAAAGTACAAACATCACAAATAGAAGAGGCATTTTATATTCAGTTGTTTGCTTTGTGTCATTTTTCTAAGATAATTTCAAGCAATTTGCCAACTATTGCTAATCGTTATTTTGTTCATTTTTACCATAAACATTATTAAGGTTAATTGTGTTAGTGCTTTATTTTATTGGATATTGACAAATTGTAATTGTGTAAATTTGTGGAGTTCAGAGTGATGTTATGATATATGTGTATGATGTGGAATGATTGAATCAAGGTAATTAATATATTTACTTGCTTAATTGCAAGTAATTTGCATTCAATACTTTCCTGCTGCTACTTTAAAATATCCCACACCTACAGTTTAAATAAGGCATGATTTATATTGGCTCATGGTTTCAGAGGGTTTAGAGAAGGGTGTGTAGGCTCCACAGCAGAATAATCATGACGAAAGGACATCAGTAAAATAAATTGCTCACCTCCAGGCCTCGGAAAACAGAGAGAGGGCAGGAGCTAGGAACAAGGGTCCACATTTGTGAGTCTAATCCTTGCTGACCTCTATACTGATCAGATCCTATTTCCAAACACTTGATATTTTTGTGGGGCATTTCAGATCTGAAGTTTAACATCATTTAAACGTTGTAAATTAAAAGCTGTTGTTCCTTAGTCCAATGTTGTCTCATAACCCCCCAGTGGCATTGGGCAATGTGTCTATTTAAGAAGCATTGAGCTGCTTCAAGTCTTTGTGCTCTATAGGTTACAATTGGGAAAAACATAAAGATGGTAGTGAATATGGCAAATCCAATCATTGGTCTAAGTTTTTGTCTCCTTCAATTTATGAGTTTTGTCATGCAACACTTCAATGACACTTCATTGTAGACAGCCAATTCTACTTCATCATTTGTATGTGAATTATGCTCGGAACTAGTGACCAACAGATTTTTGTAGAATTAAAACCATGAAGTTGCTTGAAAACATCTTTGTGTGTATTGCTATTATTTCATACCACGTGGCCATGAAAACTTGAATTACATATTGCAGCTTTAGGGATTTATGTAGAAGAGTTGAGAATAACAATAGCCCTGTCATTACAAGCAGGGAGAATCTAAATTAGATGATGGTTAGACCCAGATCGGAGATGAAGAATGACAGAAACTGAAAGCAAACCCCAGATGAGGATAATCTAAATCTCTTTAAAAATAACCAAAGTTTATTACATACAGCTGATGAGTTTTGATATAGTTCTCAAGGAGCCTCATAAACATAGTATATAATTATGAAATTGTCAATGGATGGTTTACTATTACATTAACAAGAAAACTATGCACATTACCTGTCATATATTTTATATGCTTTAGCAAATATATAAAGATATAAGTGATCCATCATTGCAATATTATGCACCATTCCACTGTTCTAAAGGTCTTCTCTGAACTACCTAATATCTTTCCTTCTCTTTCAACTTCTGATCTGTGTTCTATTTCCACAGTTGGATTTTCCAGAATGTCACTCAGGTGAAATCATAAAATATTTGACATACTCCAATCTGCTTAATTCAGTCAGCAGCAATGGTTTTATGCACCCTTGTGTATTTCCACAATGTGATAGCACATTTCCTTTTAGAGCTTATAAATTTCTATTATCTGGTTCCCCTACTATTTATTTATCTATTTGCTTACTAAAGTAAATTCTGACTCTGAGCTTTAACAATTTTAAATAAAGTTGCAAGAATCATGTGTGTGTAGATATTTGTGTATATATAAATGTTCAGCTCACTTGACCATATATTACCTAACCTGACTGCTGGCTTCTATGGGAAAATTATGCTTAATTGTGTGAAAACCAAATCCCAAACCAACAGACATCCAAATTGTCCTCCAAAGAAGCTGCACCATTTTGCATTCCCAAGAACAATGAATGTTTCTGCTTACATCCTCATCAAGGTTTGATATCAATAAATTAAATATTGTGACAAATTTGCATTCAAATTTTAAGTCTTTTGAATTTTAATCATTCCCATAGGTGTGCAGCAAATCTTATTGTTGTTTCTTTAATTTGCATTTCCTTAATGATGTATAAAATGAAGTATCTTTTAATTTGCTTATTTGCTATCAATATATCATTTTTGTAAAGATCTTCAAGTCTTTTGTCTATTTTTATTCAGCTTGTTTTTTAATATTAATTTTTATTAGTCAATGTTTACAGTACCTAAAAATTATACTCATTTAAGTTTACATCCATATATAATTCTTCTCAGTTCTTTTTATATTCCCTTCAGTAGGAACTCTAACCAAACTCATTTTTTTCTCAGTGTACCCTAAGGAGAAACCGCAGAAGGAAAGAAGAAAAGACAGACAGGAATGACACAAGAGCTGGGCTCCGGAGGAGGCCTGTTTGCCTGATGGGCAAAGGACCCAAAAAAACCCAAAGTGTCTTGAGACACAAGGTTGCCTAATAATTAATGACTGAAATTTTCCAGGCAGGATGTTTTTCTCAAGTCTGAGTTATCTTGGCTACTTTAGGCACTTGGGTTCTTGTCCTGCCTTCATATGTGTGACCAATTTCTAGCTTCCGCCACTCCCATCACTTTCTCCTCCACTCCTTCCTGCCATCTACTATCCCTTGGAAATGGTTATAAATGGCAAAAGATCTTCCTCTCTATTTCTTATTATCTATATTTTATCTTGCTCTTCATTTATATTTGAGGATTTCCATAAAAAAGAAACCATGCAATACTTAAATTTATGTGCTTGATTTATTTCACTTAACATTATGATTTCAAGGTGTATCTATTTTCTTATAAATGAGTCAAATTTATTCTTCTTTATGGTAAATTGGTACTCCAATGTGCATAAATATGACATTTTTTCCATTTATCTGTTGATGAACATATAGATCTCTCCCAAGATTTAATTGTGCTGCTATAAATAGGGCTATGCATGTGTCACAATATGTATGATATATTTAACACTTTCAGAAAAATATCTAGTTTTTCCTACAATTCATTTTTAAGGGTTTTGCATATTTATATATTTGATTGGGTATGTTTTATGCAAATAGCTTCTCAAAGACTGTGGTTTGACTACTGTCATTATGACAATGTGGGTTATGGAAAAGTGATCAATCTTATTGAAGTGCACTTTATAGATTACTATATGTACAGCAGTTTTGGTGCTGTGATTGCACATATTTGTACTGCAGTTCACAGCCAGGAATTACACTGGAAGCTAAAGCAATAAGGCTTAAATGTTTGACATAAGGTGATCATTATTTGTCAAACAGAGCCAAAGATGAAAAATTGCAATCATAATTAGAATAAATATTTGCTAGCATATTGAATTTATGAAAGCATCCAAGATATATATATATATTGCTCAATTTTTTAAATCATAGATAAAAGTTACTGTAATATAGCTACCAGTTTATAAATTAAAGAAATTTGTAAAATTAGAAAAATATAAAATATATATAAATTTAAGAAAATATAAAACATATATAATCGGACTGTAGATTTATATCCACATATATGTATCCTAAGCTCATATTGCTACTTAGTGTCATAGACAGATTCAAACAAACAAAAACAAAAACAAAAACAGAAAGACCCGGGATTCAAATAAGGAATTTATTCACACCACAATTTTTATTTACTCCAGTCCACCCTATATCTTTCATAGAGCAATGAGCAAGGGCTTAGGCTTCCAATAAGTTGTTATCTGTACGTTCAGTGAGGCTTCCAACAAGTGCACAGAACTATAAGTGCAGCCAAAAAAGGTTTCAATGATTTAAAAGAATGGAGCAAGTGTGTTTGTGCTTGTATGTCTGGCCTAGAGCCCAAGTTACTGAAGCCTCCCTCTTTTCCTACTTTCTCATCATTTAATTACTAGAAGACTCAGTTAATCATTAATTATGCACCATCAATTATGCTTGCATTATCATTTCAAATAGATACAATATCTGATTGATTTGGCTAAAATAACCCCCTTGTTCAAATGTCAATTTGCATAAATTCACATGCAATGTGATCTTACACAGTGATTCATTAAGCCCTGGAAACAGTAACAACCTTCTGAACAACAGGAGGCTTAGTCTCAAATTATTGCCATTTTCATCAGGAAAGAGATTCCATTAGAACTGACTTTCCTTACTCTGGAAGGTGATAAGGAAACTTAAGAGACCAAAGGCTTTGATGGATGCTCTGAAGGGGAGCAAGCACACATGACCCCTGGCAAGACCTCTGTCCTGCAAGGCACTGAAACATTCCCTTGCGCCTGTTGGTGCCTCAATGGCAGGACAGTTGGTTTCCATGTGATGTCCTCATTCTAGGGATGGCTGTCTGAATGTGAGCGCTGAGTCAAGGGAGATAAGTGACACACTTTCCCTCCTGACTAGAGGTGAAGTTTTGACTGAGGGACAGTGAGGTGAGCTAGCAGATTTACTTAAGGCTGTTTTTCTTTGTTTCCGTGCCGGTAACATTTTGAAATGGCTACCATTCTTAGGTACATGACAGCAACGACACGTACCTGCTCGTATTTAACATTCCCAGCAATCTTACAAAATTGTGTAATGATGTAGTTCAGAGGTCACAAGCTGACAGTTACAGACTGAAATAGATCCTAAATTTTGAGTTTTGAAATTTGATCTGTATTAGAACTCCACTGCATGAGAGTAATTAACCAATATATAAAAAATATCATAGTGGTTTTATTATTTGTATTTAAATGGCATAAAAATTTAAATAAGTATGTTTTGTACTCTATTTCTAATGGGGCTCTATTATTTAAGGATTAGGACTTGTTTTGAGGCAAAACAAGATTGTACATTTTCTAGATTTTGCTTTTCAAATCTTATTTTTTTAATATATTTGGTATAGGATCTCACTATGCAGCTCAGACTCATAGTGATCCTCCTGTTTTCAGTGCTGAGATTACAAGCTTATACCACCACACCTGGTCTTGGCAGCCTGCTCAGTGTTCCTGGGAGTGGGGCTGGTACAGCATGTAGTGCTGGAGATCAAGCCCTGGCCCCTGTGCTTGCCTAAATAGGCCCTTAGTCTGCTTGGTCTGCTATGCTATCTCACTGGACAGTCAAAGTTAACTTTTAATTGAAGGACAATGGTAATTATTGATGGGCACAAGGTGATGTATACGAACTCCTCCTCTGTTTAGAACATTGCTTGCCTTCATCCATTGTTATGGAATGTATATATATAT
>NW_004524582.1:9091442-9096418 GCF_000260255.1 Octodon degus | reverse complement strand
TCTTGGGTTATTCTGCAGGTGGTCCTTGTCATGCTGGCTTTCCTGATGAACTTGCCTGTTCTTATTTTTGGAGTAGCTCAGGATTTCGTTGTTAGTGAGATAGCTATGGTTCATTTTGGTGAAGCTCTGGTTGTCATCTTGACCACTGTTTCTTGGCTCTGGAGAAGAAGCTAATGCACAACTCAGCCTTTTGGAGAAGCTTGTCATGTTGAATTTTCTTATGGGAACTCAGCTTTCCTCACTGGTGGAGGAGCTCAGGGTCTCGCTATTATTAAGGGTGGCATGGTCCTTTTTGGGGGAGCTCTGGTTCTTACTTTGAGCATTGCTTCCTGGCTGCAGTCCGAGCCCTCACTCTGCTAGCACACATCCTTTCTCCACTGGCAAAGACTCTCTAGCTTCTACCACTGACCTTTGGTCCTTGCCAGTGCAGATCCATGAAGCCGGCCTACATGAGCCCATCCCTGTGTTCTAGGCCTCCAACTGGACTTGTGAGAGGCAGTGTTATGGGTTATAGGCTTTAAGATGGATTCACGCAGGATATTAGGATCCAGCCTCTCAAGTGAATTCTTCGGTCTTTTGTGTGTAGAAAGATTTCCTGTGTTCTTGTATATGATTCCTTTGGTGAGTATAAAATAATCTTGTAAGGCTGCGGATATAGCTTGGTGATCTAAGTGCCTGCCTGGTAAGCACGAAGACCTCAGTTTGATCCCTAGTACAATATGTCATGCAGTCCCTGAATCCTGGGTGTGCCTTGAAAACCTCCAAAACTGGGTGTGGTGACACACACTCACAATCCTAGTGCTGGAGAGGCTGAGATAGGAGGATCACTGAGTCCAAGATGCATAGTGATGCATAAAATAATCATTTAAAACTTGTCCTGTATTATACTATTCCCTTTGCTAAAACCCCAAAATCTGAAATATTATCATTTAAATACTTTACATAGTTATTTAAATTCGTTGAAATTTCATTTTCAGCAATTTTGGAACATGCAATGGAATATTACTTGTAATCTGCTATACTTTAATAACAACAGATATTTATATAATGCTATAATTTCCAAAGATCGGCAAAGTACTTCAGGTTTACAGGAAAAAGTATGTCGTCCACACTGAAAGGGTGCAGTGGGAAAAGCCAATGGCACAGCTGTGCACGTGGGCAAGCACCCCAGGAAGGTGGTTATCACCAGGCTAAAACTAGACAAAGACCGCGAAAATATGCTGGAACAGAAAGCCAAGTCTCACCAAGTAGGAAAGGAAAAGGACAAATACAAGGGAGAAATGATTGAGAAGATGCAGGAATAAAGTCCTCCTGTGTGTAACTTTTAATTTAAAACTGCTAAAATGAAAAGAAACTGCTAAAATGAAAAGAAAAAGAATTTTTTAAAATGACTAAATATCAGATATATATAATATATATATATATATATTATATATATATATATATATAGAGAGAGAGAGAGAGAGAGACAGAGACAGAGACAGAGACAGAGACAGACAGACAGAGGCAGAGAGAGAGAGCAGAGAGAGACAAAGAGAGAGACAGAGACAGACACAAACAGACAGACAGACAGACAGACAGACAGATGATAAAAAATGGATCAATTCCAAACTTCTTATTGTAGCATAATTACTATAAAATAAATAACTTTCAACTTCTCAAGCTAAGAAACATATTAAGACAATAGTGTTACTAGAATACTTTTAAGAGTACAAAGAAAATAAATTTATACTTCATTGTCTATTCACAGAATAAATAATACTATGCTTAAAACTGGAAAACCAAACCAAAAGTACAAATTGTGAAGCATTCAGGAATTAAGAAAATTGACAAAATCAAATAAAGTATATTTTTAAAAATAGCAAACTCAATTTTTAGTAATACATAAGAATGTCACTTTTCCTTTAAGTTTTAGGGAGGAAACAAAAATCAGTAATCATAATTATATGTCCAATCTTGCAGAGTTATTTCTGCAAATCTGAGATTTGATGATAAAAATGGGTAATATAAGAACCATTGTTAATTTGCTATTCTTGCTTTGAAAATCTGTTACATATCTATTGTTGTATGATACCTTGTTTCTGTTGTTTTTACTGTTCAAAATAAAATAAATATCATTAATCACAAAAATGAATTTAATAAAGATTAAAACATTCTGACAATTAAAAGTAATTTAGAAAGTAGATATTCAAATTATGCAGAGGGTTAAAATATTCCTAATATCTATATCTTTGAAATTTTTTTTAGTATGTAAAGGATAATGATGTAGAGAAATTAAACTTAGATTTTTTTTTACAAAAGTAGGAAAGATTCTTGAAAAGATGTTTTACCAATAAGAACATATGAAAATATATTGTCACTCAGCAAATCATAATTATGAATATTAGTTAGCATCAATAGATTTAAATTAATACCAAGATGAGATACTATGCATCAAATCAAATGATGAAAATTAAAGCAAACTATTAACATTGAAAAATATTGGTAAAGATACAAGACAAATAGAACTTCCATAGATTATTAATAAAGAAATCAAATTGTCTAACCACTTGAAAATTTTTTCTTAAAATATAAAATATAGAAGAGAAATGATATGCTTTTCTTCAAACCTTGCAAAGATCATGGCTGACAGGTCTGAAGATAGTTCAACAGAAAATAAGCATAACAACTTTACTTAGTTTTATTAATTTAACTTGTCTGTAACATAGCAATTTTCTCAAATGAAGGAGCAAATATTCAGAGCAAATTGATTTTGTCCTTAGTTACACGAAAGCATGGGACGGCTGTGGACAAAAATGATTGGAGGGAAAAGTGAAGATGTAATGGTATACACTGGACAAAAAGTGTGGATTACTTGTTTCAATTCTTTTCTGTAAGTTATTCCTTCCAATTGGATATGGAACAGGAGAATTGTTCTAGAATGAGGGATTTATGTTCTACTTTATGAGAAATGGTTTGAAGAACTCTTGTGACCTTCCCACAGAAGACAAAAAGAGAGTCTGAAGCTAGAGAATCAGTTAACTTCCTGCTTCTTTCATGTTACAAATAAGATCTATTTAATAATATCTGAATATGAGAGTACAAGTGGCCATTTCTAGAGACTTGCTGGTCACCCCAGCCTTCTGCTTTTCTTTGAACATGTGATGCGTGTGCAGTTCTGCCTCGTGCTGTGTCTTCCTCCCTTGCACTGTCATGGATGAGCTGATCACTGCCTGTTTGAACTCTCTTCACTATATTCACGTATCTGCTCAAATGAGATCTTACTTTAAAAGTCTTGAGTTCTGCTTTTGCAAATCCAGTAGAACTCTTTTATCCTGCCAATTTTTATATGTCACCTAACCCATCTGACATTGCATATGTGTATTTGTTAATATTTTTTTAATATTCCTTCAATAGCAAGTGAATTTCAAGACAGCAAAATTTTCCTTCTAATGTATTATCAATGCCTTGCAAATAATGAGTACTCATTAAATACTTATGGACTAAAACATGAATTAAGTGCATCATTTTCTTCCTCTTCAAATTACTCATGTTATTGTTTGATTGATAGATTATTAAATACTTTCCTAATCTGCACTGAATGAGCCTATCAATCATTAGATGAGCAATTCCAGTGTCTATATATTTTTTGCACTTATCTAGATATTGATTTACTATACTATTACAAATTTATTAAAGGTATAGAGATTTTATATAATTTCCCATAAAATATATAATAGTAAGTATTCACTACCTTTTGGAGAAATCTCTATGAATCATTCTCTGGACTAAGTACTTCAAAACATTAAAGTTAGCTCTCACAGAAGCACATAAAGTACTTTTATTGTGTCTATTTTATAGATTAAAATATTAAGGTGCAAAAGAGTCAAATATCTGAAGACATTAGGACAGATAAACTGCTGTATTCCTAAATGTTTAATAAAACAGGACTGTGACTTTGATTTGTAGCATTTGGGTCTGTTTCCATGGTGTAAGAACATTATGGCTGATTTGAAGCTAAAAATATGATCACTGAATGCAGAAATGGAAAGAGATATAAAAACACCTCGGGCCAGGGAGATGGCTCAGTAGAATAAGTGCTTGCCTGGCAAGCACAGGGTCCTGAGTTCAATCCCTGGTACAGCAAAAATATAAAAACACCTCTTCAGCACACCGTAGGTTACTAGCATTAAAGACAGAATGAAAACTAAGTGTATTGAATCCGATATCCTGAACCAGAGTCAACTAAGAGGGTGAAAGACAAATTATTATTTATTATTTATTGTATAAAAGACAAATTTTTAAAACAAATACAAAAGCTACAAAACCTTAATTTAGTAATATCATTTGGCCTGAAAATTATTCAACAATGAAGTAACTCATTACTTTGTCAATGGAACAGAATGTTTTGATTCCAGTTTCTGCTCACGTGACATTCCTTGTGTCAAATTGTTTTCTTTCCCTGGAAACAAATTGAACTCCAAAATTTTATACTTCTTTGAAGTTTCTTGTCGAATAATTTCTTCTTCTACCATTTTCCTCTTTTCTGATCAACGAGGATGATGGATCACATCATTTCTCCTTTAATGGTTTCAAAAAAACTGTTACAGCTGCTTGTTAGAGTGTCTCTCATGGAGATTCCTTCTTACATGGAAGTGTGATAAGTTCCATGTGCCAAAAAAAAAACAGGGTTTTTTTATCCCCCTAATAACTATGGCATTATCAAGAACTGCAGAAATTATTGGGTTGTACTCTGCCTTGTAATACTATTCAGTTGTCAAAGTAACCAGTGATACATCATTGTTGAATAATTTTCAGACTAAATGCTATCTGAGTGAAGATATAGCTTAACTATATTTTATAGTTAAACTAACCTTAAAAAACATTAAGGTACCATATTGGCTCACTACCATGCCCAAAGGATAAGTGAAAAAAATGCTGGAAATATTAGATTCTGCCAAGCATTGGCCGTGACTCATCCACATGGCTGCACTGAT
>NW_004524582.1:9088869-9089546 GCF_000260255.1 Octodon degus | reverse complement strand
TGAAAATCATATTATTTTAAAAGTGGGAATATTTACATTCACATAACGAAGTCACTACATGAAAGCTGTTTTAATGTCAGAATAAGCATAACCTGCTATATTCCAGTTGAATTGACTTCTTGGCTATGATCAATTAAAGATAATAGAATGAGAAATGAAGGGGGTATTAGGTTTGCAGCACCTTCAACAATATTTAGAGTAACATCTTTTAAATATGTAATAGATATGAATTACCAGTACACATTCTAAAATATTGTAATTGCACATAAACTCTCTGTTCTTATTTTAAATGCATTCAAGGGAAAGTTATTCAAACAAAAATATGATATTCCCAAAATGAAAATCATATAATTATAAAGCTTTATGCCTCTACTTACTATGCAGACTTAATAAGAAGCAAGTTTTTATGAGAATGAAATGTTAAGTGCTATTCATTGTAACCATTTGGGCTTGAAACACTGTCAGTGCAAAAGCAGTACTCGTGCCAGCTTCTACAATAGCTTGTACTTTTTGTAAACTGTTTTTTTTAACTCTATAGAGAAATTGTATTCATAAATGAATAGTTTTCTCAGTGATATTTAAATGATATCAACATTTATTAATATAGACTTCATTAATACTTGCTTATATATATTTTCAGAAGTAATAAACACATGGGTGTTTATTTCTTTTTTTTT
>NW_004524582.1:9085610-9087821 GCF_000260255.1 Octodon degus | reverse complement strand
CCTTAAGTCCCTACATAATATGATAAAGAACATTTAAAAATTAGATTATATTTTAACAATAGGATAAAGAATTCTATGCTTCTCATGTTTGCACATAAGTCCAAAAATCTCACCATATACAACCTTGAATGTGGGTGTTTATTTCTGCGTCACCATATTAAAGTGATGAAAGCTGAAAAATTCTTTCAGTAGAAGTAATTTTCCTTCATGTTATGAATTTGTTTTTACTTTAAAACTAGTTGAGAGTAAAAGCTTAACTGTCCTTTGACTTAACTAATATCAGTAAAATCCATATCATTTTGAAAAACGTTGTGAATCTCTCTAAAATTATACTCATTTGAGACCCATACTGAATCCTACATATGCTTAGAGAATTTGTATTCTTAAACTCCTAGAATATAATATTTGGAATAAATCATAGAACTTATTATGCTCTATGTGTAGACAAGAATTTTTCAAATGTTTTCTCATTAATCTTGCTTTAAGACCAACTCTCAAAATCACCTTAAAATCAAGTGCCTAAAAGCATGTAAGTAAAATATCTCTATTTAAATGGATATTTCCAATGATATTGTTCATTAGAAATGTCAAAGGAATTTAAAATGTATCTTTGATAATTTCCTAATATTTAGACAATTGACGATTAAAAGAGTTCTCCCATTCTACTCATAAAACTGCTCACAATCTATTATAAATATAAAACATAGTATAGAGGCCAGGGAGATGGTTCAATAGAATAGGCACTTCCCTGGCAAGCGCAAGGGTCTGAATTCAATTGCTAGTTCTGCAGGAAAAAAAAAAGAAAGAAAGAAAACAGTATACTTTGCCAAAATTGTTTTTTTATAGATTTATTTGTTTTCTGAAAGTACATCAAAAACATAAATTTTCAAGCATATTCTAATGCTTTATGTAATACCATGTAATAATGAATGTAATGCAATGTAATTCAGTTCCTGCATTAGTTTTAAAGAGACACTTGTCATTTCTTTATTTCAAGGTTCCCACTCCTATTCCCAAACATAAGTGTTTTTAAATAAACTTTTAATACATTGCATTTAAAGTAAAGTATGTATAGTATATAAATGTAATATAATATTTTGTATGATAGGATCTTCTCCAAAAATTAAAGAAAAATATAGTTGAAGCTATAGTTTACATGGAGAAAAGGAATGGATGATCATATGAATGAAGACAGAGAGGAAAGGAGGGGTAGGAATCAAAAGAAGAAGGGAAAAGGGAATTTTAAAAGAAAATAAACATATCTGAAAAGTTTGTGTGAATATTTTTGCTTAATTTCAAAATACACATTTTATATAATTCTGTAAGAAATATATAAGGCTGAAAGTTTACTATAGGTTAAATTTAATAACTCATTTTATAACATGTTCTAAAATACAGTTGCTCAAGTATTCAAAACCTAAACTGTCTGCTACTAGAGATGTTTAATTTCTACATATGGTACTTATAAAAGAATTATATTTAAATTAAATATTGAAATTCTGTTAACATCAGTGGTTTTCATTGTAGCTATTAGGAACAGGAGGATTATTTTCAGATATGTGAATAAAATCTAGTATGTAACTACAACATATGATGTTTTGATCATTAAATTATTATATGCCAGGTACTGATTTAGTGTTCAATATTATTTGTTATGCTAAGCCGTTATGAGTATAATTTTACTTTATTTTCCAAAAATAGGACAGGTGTCATTGTCAATTGTAATGCTAACACTTTGGCTTCAGCCATGAAAGAACACAATCCACAAATATTTTGATGGGTGAGGGAGAAAACAAATTACATTAAAAAAAGAAAAAAGAAAAAGTCTCCCAGATGCTCAAAGAATATTGGAAAAGGAGCACAGATTTTACAGAATTTTGTTTGGAGTATGATTTGGGGTAAATGATGTGAATTGAGAAAAATTTGTATTTTTTTTATTTCACTGAGAGAAATTTTTCAGGGTTTCTTTTGTTCTTCATTATTTTTTCCTTTATTTTCTGTTTCGTTTTTTCCTCTGTCATTTCTAGAGAGGGGGTTTAGATTTATCTTAAGAAAAGAAAGCTACTAAAAAAGACAATATGAAACAACTGTTACAAATTACCATCTGCAGTGCAGTTGCTTAGTTCCCAGGTATCAGTATATATAGTTAGTCAGGGTGAGAATCTTTCCAATTAACTCCTAGATTAAAGAATCTGCTGAATATTCTCAGGA
>NW_004524582.1:9075004-9083504 GCF_000260255.1 Octodon degus | reverse complement strand
CTCACTGAATCCCTTTCCAGCCGGAGCTGAGGGCTTGTGTGCTGCAGCAGGAAGAAAAAGCTGAGCACAGCAGCCAGACCCAAGCCAGGCACATCTGGAGGAGTAAGAATTTGGTAGCTCTATACCCCAAAAGTGGAGAAAGTTTGTGAGGCCCAGATCTGAGAGGATCCATGCTCATCCTCTCTTGATGTAGAGAGGGTACAACAGGTAATCAGGGTAAACTAGTCTGCCTGGAAGACTCCAGGTACATCAAGGGGAGATGTTCAGACAGAACTTAGGGAAACTAATTTAAATACAAATTTCCAATTTAATATCTGCTTAGCAACACAGACATAATTTTTGATCTTACAGTCTAAAATACAAAGCCATTAGTTACAAAAATTTGTCAACTGCTGAATATCACTACCCATTATTAATGTTCAGAATTGTAGTTCTCTAAATACAAAACTGCAACTGTCTCAACCATATAATCTCTCTTGGGTAAGAATTTCAGCAAGTGCTAAGGTAACAAGTGCACCAAAGCTCTTCAATAAAGGGCAGAGGAGCAAAATACATTCTCATGCCTCAAGTCCACCCAAAACAAATGCAGGAGACACTAGCATCGAAGAAACTGGGATCACACAGCTGAAATCTCTGAATTAATAGCACCTGAAGTAAAGAAACAACTGCAGAAAGGCAGAGAAGAAATTAGATCAGAAATAAACTCTGAAGTAAAAACATAAAGGATAACTAAAGTGAAAGAATTACTAAGTGCTTCTAAAGAAGACACTGATAAAAAAATAGAAGAAAATAGAAAAATGAGGGAATCCTTGAAGGAAAAATGTAGGAAATAAATAGGGATCAGGAATCAGATTCAAAGAAGTATATAGGAAAGTAAAACCTCAATTGCACACTTGCAAAACGAAAGTGAAAATAAAGTTTCAGATCTTGAACACACCATTGCAGCTAGTGAAAAGGTAAGAAAAGATCTCTTAAAAACAACTAGGATGCAAGAAAAAGTAATTCAGCATCTGCAAGATGATTAAAAGATGAACAACGTGGGACTAATAGGCATCAGTGAGAAATGTGGAGTCAATACAAACAATACAAAATAATATTGGCAGAAAACTGCACAAATATGAGGAAACAATCTGACATTCAGCTAACTGAAGCATATAGAACTACAAATAACTTCAACTTAATTAAAAACACACCCGAACATATAATAATCAAGATCCCAGAAATCCAGCACAAGAACAATACACTAAAAGGCACTAGAGAGAAGAAACATCACATTTAAAAGAAAGCCCAACAGAATAATGGCAGATTTCTCTTCACAAACCATCAAGTCAAGAATAGCATGGATTAAAGTACTTCAAGTCTCACAAGAAAGCAAATTCCAACACAGACTGCTATACCTGAAAAACTCTCTTTCAAGTTGATGGAAAAGTGAAACACATTCATGGCAAAGAACAACTAAAGAAGTGAATGATGACAAAACCAACCCTACACACACTAATAAAAGATTTCTAGAGAGAGACCAAAATGACTACAAATGAATGAATGAGAACAAAAAGAACACACCAAATAGGGCAAACAATAAAACACAGGAGTAAAAGGGATAAACACAGCATCTAAATAGCATATGAATCATAAGAAAACACATCTCAATTATAACTATCAATGTAAATGGACTCAGTTCACCAATTAAAATAAATAGACTGGCACAGGGGGTTAGGAAGCAAATTCAACGATATGCTGTACACAGGAAGCACACTTAACTCATAAGGAAATTCATAGCCTGAAAGTCAAAGGATGGAAAAAAATACTACATGCCCCAGGACCTGAGAAAACAGAAGGGCTGGCAATCCTGTTCACAGACAGTCTCAATTTCAAGCCAAGAATTATCAAGTGAAAGAAGGAAAGCCATGGCATACAGTTTAGGGGAAAAATTCAAGAAGAGGTTAACACTCATAAATATGTATACACCAAACACGGAACCACCCAACTATATAAGACAAATCTTAACAGCATGAAAAATCTAATATCCAATAACTCAAACTTCACATAAGACATTAATACCCCTTATCCCAAAAAAGATATTTCAAGCAGACAAAAAATATAAAAAAAGGTGGCAGAACTGAACCAGTGCATAGAACAAATGGACTTAGTGGACAGAAAGAGTGCTTCACCCAACCACTTATCAATGCATATTTTTTTCAGTTGCACCTGGGACATTTTCTAAAATAAAACATATAATACTCCATAGGTAATGCTTAAGTCTATTAAAGAAAGCAAAAATTATTCCATGTATATAGTCTGATGACAGTGCAATGAAACTGGAAATAAATGACAAAAGAAATCACAAAACCTACATAAATACAAGGAAATTAAACAACAGCCTCTTCAGCAACCAATGGGTTACATATGAAATTAAACAATATCTACAATTCAATGAAAATTCAAGCATAACTTACCCGAATTTGTGGGATGTAATGTAAGTTGTTTTTAGATGGAAATTTATAGTTACAAACTCACACATTGGGAAAACAGAACAGGAAAAAATCAATACCTTAATTCTGCAACTCAAACATTTAGAAAAAGAATAACAAAGCAAACACAAATCCCAAAGATGGGAGGATAATATAAAGCTTAGAGCAGAAATTAATGCAACCAAGAGAAAGAGAAACAATGTAAATAATTCACTACTCAAAAAGCTGGTCCTTGAAAGACTACATAAAAGTGGTAAGCCCTTAACTAGCCTCATCAAAAAATGGAAAGAGAAAACTCAAATTCAAGAAATAAGGAATGAAAAAGGGTGAAATTACAACAGACCCTGTGGAAATTCAGAAGATCATCAATAGCTACCTTGAGAATCTGTACTCTCACAGAATCGAAGACACAGAAGAAATGGACAGATTCCTAGAAAGGTCCAAATTACCAAAACTGAATCAAGAAGATATAATAACTCTCAATAACCCAATCACAGCCAATGAAATTCAAAACGTAATTTTTAAAAAACCTACTGACAAAGAAAATTCCTGATGAATTCACAGCTGAATTTTAAAAAAAAATTTACAGAAGATATAATCTCAACACTCCTCAAACTCTTCAGTGTAATTGAAATGGAAACAATCCTTGCAAAATCATTCCTGGAGGCAAGTATTATACTGATACAAAATCCAGAGAAAGATGCAACTAAAAAAGAGAACTACAAGCCAATTTTCTTCATGAACATAGATGCAAAAATCTTCAATAAAATCCTCGCAAGTAGAATACAGCAATTCATTAAGAAGATTATATCCTACAACCAGGTAAAATTCATTCCTGAAATGCAAAGATGGTTTAACATACTCAAATCTATAAATGTAATACACTATATCAATAGAGCCAAATCCAAATATCACATGATCATCTCAATTGATGCAGAAAAGGCTTTTGACTAAGTCCAGCACTCATTCATGTTCAAAGTCCTACAGAACATTGGAATAGATATCCTCAGCCTCAATCTGATAAAAGCTATCTATGGCAATCCAACTGCTAACATAATTATAAATGGGGAAAAATGAAATATTTTACTTTTAGATCAGGTTTGAGACAAAGATGCCCCATATCACCACCCCTATTCAATATAGTTCTGGAATCATTAACTGGAGCTATTACACAAAAGAGAGAAATAAAAGGAACATGCATAGGGAAAGAAGAAGGGAAACTATCATTACTGCAGATGACATGGTACTCTACTTGAAGACCCATAAGCCTCCACCAAGAAGATCCTAGAATTAATACAGAAATTCAGTAGC
Source organism: Octodon degus (assembly GCF_000260255.1). Taxonomy (NCBI): domain Eukaryota; kingdom Metazoa; phylum Chordata; class Mammalia; order Rodentia; family Octodontidae; genus Octodon; species Octodon degus. Next base: position 9,079,722 of record NW_004524582.1, on the reverse strand, counting down.
ATAGCAGGATATAAAGTTAATACCCAAAAAATGAACAGCATTCCTCTACATACATAACAAACACATAGAGAAGGAAATTAGATGAAAAATACCTTTTACAATAGCACTGCAAAAAATGAAATAACTTGGAATTAATCTAACTAAAGAAGAAAAAATCTATTCTATGAAAATTACAGTACTCTGAAAAAAGAGATCATAGAGGATTTCAGAAAATGGAAAGATATTCCCTTTTCCTGGATAGGAAGAACCAACATTGTGAAGATGGCCATACTACCAAAACTGTTATACAGATTTAATGTAATCTCTATCAAAATACCACCAACATACCTCAAAGACCTAGAGAAATCATTTGTAAAATGTATTTGGAACTAGAAAAGACTGAGAATAGCAATGGCAATCCTAGTAAACAAAGACAATGCAGAAGGCATCACAATTCTTGACTTGAAATTATACTTCAAATCTACTGTGATAAAATCAGCATGGTATTGGCAAAAAAATAGTGCTGAGGATCAATGGAATAGATGTGAAGATCCAGATGCAACTACAAACACACTCAGCCACCTTATCTTTGATAAAGGGGCCACACATATTTATTGGAAGAAAGATAGCCTTATTAATATATGGTGCTGGAAATACTGTCTCTCTACATGCCAAACACTAAAACTTGACACAGGTCTATCACCTTGCAATAAAATAAGTCAAAATAGATCAAAGATCAAAACATTAAAGCAGAAACACTAACTCTTCTGGAAGAGAAAGTGAGAGGAAACCTTCAAAACATAGGGTAGGGGTAGGTAAACAGTTCATGAACAAAAATCAAAGGGCATGGGAAATACTTAAAAGAATTAACAACTGAGACCTCCTTTTATTGAGAAGATTTTGCACGTCAAAAAAAATTACCAACAAAGCGAAAAGACAACTCACAAATTTAGAAAATTCTTCGCTAATAAGCACTCAGACAAAGGTCTTCTATATACAATTTATAAAAAACTAAAAATATTCACACCCCAAAATTTAAAGACCCAATCCAGAAGTGGGCACCCAAGAAAGAATGGCTATCACAAAGAAATCAACCATCAACAAATGTTGGAGTGGCTTCAGGGAAAAATAAACCCTTGTCCACTACTGATTGGACTATAGACTAGTGTAGCCATTATGGAAATCAGTGTGGAGACTCTTGAAAAAACTAGTACTGGAAACCCCTTTCCATCGAGCTATCCCCCTTCTCCAAATTTTACCAAAAGAATTGAAAGCATAGTGATACATGGGTGCCTATGTTTATAGCAGCACAATTTGTGGTAGCCAAACCTTGGAGACAACCAAAATGCGCGTCACCTGAGGAACAGATGAAAGAGATGTGATTTATTAATACAATGGGGTATTACTCAGCTATATAGAATAATACACTCGAATCCTTCATTTATAAGTGATTGCATTTTGAAGATATACTCATAAGTGAAATTAACCAGACCCACATGGGTAAATATTGTATTGTTTCCCTAGTGTAAGAACTCAAAAGAAGAAATAAAAATTAAAAGGTATAACAGTTAAATGGAAGGTGAGAACTTAATGAATAAACACCAAAGAGAGAAAGTAGAAAAGTAGGGAATCATGGCAGGAGCAAAACCCTGCATTTATATAAACAATATAATTATATCAATGGTACTAAGACTCTCCATTAGGTTTTGAAAATAGCAGTGAATGGGTAGATTTCTCACCCTGACCAACTCTATATGCTCACATCTGTGAACTAAGCAACTACACTGAGGATAGCATTGGGTAACACTAAACCCATGCTTGAAATACCTATCATTTTGGTCTTCTAAATACGTCCTGCTTTGAACATTATTTCAATTATTGTTGTACTCTCTGTAAAGTAAATGTTTGTAAAAAAAAGATAATAAAAGAAAACAAGAGACAAGAACAAAATGTCATACTATCCTACTACAGTATTATATATGGTTTGATTTCTAAATTTCTGTGTAAAAATGTGTAATTGTTTTTTTCACATTCTATAGGGACTTAAAATTTAGAATAATCATAGTTGTTGGAAACTATCAGTTCCATGTTTTGTCTAAAACACTTGATATTCACACAGATAGTGATGTTAGGCTCAACTGCCTCTGTTACAGTGAAATAATATCATTAAGTTTCTCTTCTGGATGGTTTACAACTAAAGTTTGCAAACCAATTATTAGACAAAGAGAGGGGCTACAATGACAGCCAATATTTTGGCCACAGCCTTTCAAGTTTAGTGAGGAGTCACGACATAAGCGAACCTGTGTTGTGACATCCTGTAACTCAATAGTGTCTGAAAATTTTGTTGAAGGAGATTATGGGACCATAAAGGAAAGTGATTGATGATGTACAGTGTGCTGAAGGAGAGTCACCTAGAGAGAAAAAAAAAATCTCAGGCTTTCACAGAGAGCAAGTTGGTCAAGCAATGGCCATGACTCATCAGAGTGGCTGACACTAACAAAAGATCTACAAGCTGCTCCACAAGGTTTCAGGTTAAATCCTTAGAGGATTTGACTGAACTTGGCTGATACAAAGGTTACTTTTTGTCTTATAGGTCTTGCTTTACCTTGGTCTTAACCATCCAGCAGAAAAGTATAACCCTGTTAATATGCTGAACTGTAAAAGGCTCAAGTCAACACCTTCTGACAATTTCCAGCTCTGCTGATAACCCACAACAATTATATACTTTTGGATTATTGGGATATTTTGCTGAATTGAAATACCTACCGTATTTTAACTGGTGTCAAGTATGAAAAGGCCCTTTGAAGAATTCTCCAAATACAGCCTCTCTAACATCTCTGACAAAACAAAGCAAAGAAAGTGGGATATAAATAAAGACCATTTTGTAGTGAAAAAGTATATGTACATACAAAGTAGTTAGGATAGATATAAAACTACTTTCTGTTAGTTTAATGAGTAGAAAGATTTGTAATAATATTGTTTAGATAAGATATCATGTATGCATCTACTATTATGAATAACTACTATGATGACAACAATATGCAATTGATTAATCATTGTAACTGTCCTACTAACCTGTTTTGAATCTGTCTCATTACTGTTTCTTTCTCATAGAAATCAATGAAAAATTAAAAGACATAAAAAGACAAGAATTTCAGGGAATACTATAAGAACAAGTAGAAAAAATATTCTTAAATAATGAAATCTAATTTTTATTACATGGTTTAAGTGTACAAAATATTAATATTTCACAATGTTGTGTTTAAAATTTATGTTAATAAAATATGTGACATATGTTTGGGAAATGAGAGTTCTGATTGTTTATATAGTATGTTTGAGCAAGATCAACAAGAAAGTAATAATACTTAGTTATAAAGAAACTTTAAAGCTCATGTTTCTGGAAAAAAAAAGAAATATCCAATTTAAGAGCATTTTTTTCTTGTAGTTTCATCTTCAGTTGCTAAATATCTTGGAAATCATTGCTTACACTCATACCAAGAAAAATATGAATAAATTGATAATCAGTGTTTTTCTATAGAACTCATAAAGAGGTTTATTTCTCATGACAAATTTAACATGGAATCTGGGAAATACAAAACCACACTGATTGTTCTCTACCAGGCCCCAGAATCAGAGACAATGAACCCTAAGCCTAATTAGAAACATAAATTATAATTTTTAAAAAAATTGCTAAAGACTAAGTGAGAAGTTATCTCAGAATAAGAAACTCCTGCTTGCTCTTTGGGAGAAGAGGCACATTTTCAAGTGCTTGTCTCTTTGCACCTTCCTTAATTCTTATGAGAAATGAGCAAGAAAGAGTGTGGCAAGACTCCAGCAGAAGGTGAGGATGAGTGGCTATTGTACACAAAATGTTCTGTACACAAAACACTGTTCAGAAAATAGAAGCAGGAAAACAACAGTTTCTAAATCATTCTGTGAAATTATAGTAGAGGAAAAAATAGAATTGAATTTCTCATAAACATAGATACTGAAATTGTACTTTAACATGGTATTAATAAATACAATCCAACAACATATAAAAATGTACAACAGAACTATGTACTTGGCTGGTGAGATGGCTCAGTGGTCTAAAGCACCTACTTAGAACAAGCTTAGCAAAGCAAAGAGACCGCGGTTCAATCCCCCAGCACCACATGCCAGCCAGCCCCGCCCCCTGGTGGGCTGAGCTGGCCACACACACACACAAATTAAAATAAAAAAAAAAGAAAAAAATTTAAAAAAAAAAGAACTATGTACTTGAGGGAAATTATCTCCCTAATGATGCAAAACTAGTTCAAAATTCAAAAAATATTAATGTAATCCATCATAAAACAAGCTAAAAAATAAAAACTTAAGGGAATATATCAATTAAAGGAGAAAAACATTGGACAGAATATACTACTAATTCATGAATTTATGAATCCCAACAAACCAGGTAAGACAATGGGGTTTACTCATTTGCTGGAACATGTGTACCAAAACTTCAGAGATGACCTAGTTAATGGTGAGACATTTGTCGATTTTACCTTCTACTTATGTACTAAGGAAGATACCTTCTGTTATCAATATTAATTGAAATCATACTGCAAGTCCTGGCTAGTACAGTAAACAAGAGAGGACTTTAAACAGTGTATATAGGGCAAGGGAGATGGCTCGGTGGAATAAGCGCTTCCCTGGCAAGTGGAAGGGCCTGAGTTCAATCCCCGGTTCTGCCAAAAATAAATAAATAAATAAATAAA
>NW_004524582.1:9067710-9074861 GCF_000260255.1 Octodon degus | reverse complement strand
TGTGTGTGTGTGTGTGTGTGTGTGTGTGTGTGTGTGTGTTTCTCTCCTGTTTATTAGAAATAAAATTTGAGATGTTAAAAAAAGATACTGACTTTTCTGGTGGCATTTAAGAACTTAGGAAAACTAGGAGAGTCCTGCAGGATGCAAGACAGCTGCTATCTGCTGAGCTGAGCAGGAGAAGTGCCTTTCTGGAGCCATTAAAGAACTTTGGCAGACTGGGCAGCTTGTTTGACTCTGAATAATCACAGGGAGCTTCAAAAAATGCCAAAATGAGGAAGTAAAAGGCAATCTCAACCTCTAGCCCAATCTGAATGAATCAAGGAGACAAAGACAGAGTAATAGGACATTCACACACCTAATTGTTGGAAAATAGCAATTCCATGTTGTGTCTAAGGCATTTGATATTCAGACAGATAGTGATGTTAAGCTCAACTGTCTCTGTTACAGGGCAATAATATCATTAATCGTCTGTTTTGGATGTTTAACAACTAAAGTTTGAGACCAAAAATTAGAGAAATAGAGGGATTACAAGGATCGCCAATATTTTGGCCCTAGCCCTTCAAGGTCAGAGAGAAGGCAGGATACAAATGAACCTGTGTTGTGATAATCTGTAACTCAGTGGTGTCCTGAATTTTCTGATCAGAAGATTATGGGGGCACAGAGGAAAATGATTGATGATGTATAGTGTGCGTAAGGAGAGTCACCTAGAAAGAAAAATATTGTCTCAGGCTTTCACAGAGAGCAAATTGGTCAAGTAATGGCTATGACTCATCCAGATGTCTGACACTGACAAAAGATCTACAAACTGTTGTACATGGTTTCAGGTTAAATCCGTAGGAGATTTGACTGACCTTGGCAGATACAAAAGTTACATTTTTAGTTATATAGGTCTTGCTTTACCTTGGTCTTAACCATCCAGCAGAAAAGTATAACCACAAGGTATAAAAGTAATGCCATATTAATATACTGAGCTTTAAAAGGCTCAAGTCAACAAGTTCTGACAATTGTCAGCTCTGCTGATAACCCACTACTATTATGGATGGACTATTGGATTATATTGGCTTATTTTGCTGACTTCAAGTACCTACAGTTTTTAAACTGGCTTCAACTATGTAAAGGTTTTTTTTTTTTTCTTTTCAGAATGGGGGATTGAACTCAGGCCGTCACACTTGCCAGGGAAGCACTTATTCCACTGAGCCATCTCCCCGGCCCCTATGTAAAGGTCTTTTAAAAGCTTCTCCAAATACAGATTCTCTAACAACAATGGAACACCCATCTCTGACAAAACAAAACAAAAGAGTGATATAAAAAAGGACCATTTTTTAGTGAAAAAAAATATATATGTATATTCAAGATAGTTAGCATAGATATGTAGCTTCTTTCTCTTAGACTAATAAGAAGAAAGATTTGTACTGATATTGTTTAGGCAAGATATCATGTCTACATCTTTTCCTCTGAATAACTAACTACTCTGAAGACAGCAATATGCAATGTATTAATTATTGTAACTGTCATACTAACCTGTTTTGAAACACTTTTTGCTATTTTATTCTTTTTTCATCAAACTGAATAAAACATAAAAATATTCACACTCCTTAAATCTCTAAAATGAAGGAAACTGAAGTTAAATAATCAAGTCCATCATGCTATAGAAAAAATAAGGTGAGAAATAATCTTTCAGGTCAAAAAGTAATGACAACAATCATGGAAGAATGGCTCAGCACAGGTAAAGAAGACAGATTAAAAAAAGAGTACAATGGAAAAATGATGGAAACACTGAATAAACAATACAGGAAAGGGGGCTGGGGAGATGGCTCAGTGGAATAAGCGCTTCCCTGGCAAGCACCAAGGACCTGAGTTCAATCCCCAGTTCCACCAAAAAAAAAAAAAAAAGACAACAATACAGGAAAGAGTAAAAATTTATGAAACAGAGGCAAAGATATGCAGAATTACACTGAAAGCTAGAAAAGCCACTTATATGAAACTGAAGAAAGACTTTCAGACCTCAGAGGCAGTGGTGAAGCTAATGAATGTGAAAGGAAAGATCCTTTAAAACTAACAAGGAACTAGGCAACAACAAATCAGCAGCTTCATGATGACACGAGGGAAAATAATCTAAGAATAATAGGTGTCAATGAAGCAGTGGGAGACAGCGCAAATGACATAAAAACTCTATTTGCAGAAAAGCTAACAGAAAATTTTCCAAACGTGAGAAAAGAAACTGACATACAGAAAAGTGACTCATGTAGAACTCTGTGCCACCACAATCACAATATATCTACATCTAGACACATACTAATCAAGATCTCAGAAATTCAGCAGAAGAATAAATTATTAAAAGCTGCTAGAGAAAAGAAACAGATCATCTACAATGCAAAGCCTATCACACTCATGGCAGATTTCTCAACACAAACTATCAAGTCAAGAAGATCTTAGAATGAAGTATTTCAGGTCCTGAAAAAAAATATCTTCCCACACAGGATTGATGTACCTGCAAAACACTCTCTAAAATTCAATGGTGAAATAAGATCTTTCCATGACAAAGAACAAAAGAAGAAATTCATAACCACCAATCCAACCCTAATAAATGTACTGACACATATTCTAGAAAGAGGCAGAACTGATCACAACTTCAAGAATAACAGAAAGAAAACATAAACAGGAGTAAGTAATTAAAAAGAGGCAAAAATGTATGCAACCTACAGCAGGAAAATAACAGGAGAAAGATAAGCCAAGATGCATCAGTTATACGCATCAATGTAAATGGTCTCACTTCACCAATCAAAAGAGACAGACTAGTAGAGTGGATTAAGAAGCAAAATCAAACAGTATGGTACATACAAGAAATACAACTGACACAAAAGGAAATTCACAGACTAAAAGTCAAAGGATGAAAACAATCCATCATGCCACAGGAAATCATAAAAAGCAGGGGTAGCCATCCTAGTTGATGACAATAACATCTTTATCAAAAATCATTCAGACAGAAAGAAGGTCACTGCATACTTGTTAAGGGAAAAATGCAAGAGGAAAAGACAACAATTATAAACATAAATGCAACCAATATAGGATCACCCACCTACATAAGACAAATTTTATCAGTTATGAAAAGTCAAACGGGCAATAATAAAAGAGTAATGGGGACTTTAACATGCCACTGTCACAAAGATATAAATCAACTAGGCAAAAAATCAACAATCACAGAATAGAATTGAACCAAACTTGTTAAGAAATTGAGTTGGTAGGCCTTTATACAGTATTTCACCCCTGAACAGAGCACACATTCTTCTCAGGTGAACGCAAGACATTTTTCATGGTAGACCATATGCTAGCACACAGTACTCTAGAGTAAATGCAAAGGAATTGAAATTATCCAATGTATACTATCTGACCATAATGCAATAAAACTGGAAATTATTAACAAAACAAACTACAAAAACAACATAATCCCATGGAAATTAAATAACAGCATCCCAAACAACCAGTGGGACCCAGATGAAATTAAAGCAAATTTATAACCAAATGAAAATGCAGATACAACCTACCGAAACCTATGGGATGTAATGAAAGCTATCTTAAGAGGAAAATTTAGAGAGCTAAATTCACACATTAGGAAAACAGAACAAGCCCAAATAAATGATTGTATGATGCACCTCAAGCTCCTAGAAAAAGATGAACAAATCAATCCCAAAGCTCAAAGAAGACATGAAATTATAAAGATTAGGTAGAAATTAATGCAGCAGAATCTAAGAAAATTAAAAAATGCAAAGAATAAATAAATCAAATAGGTGGATCTATAAGAAAGTAAATAAAATTTATAAACCCCTACTCAACCTAATTAAAAAAGGAAAGTACCCAAATTCATGTCATAAAGACTGAAAGTGAAATCACTACAAACCTTAAAGAAACTCACAAGATCATCGATACATATTTCCAAGATTCTTACTTTTACAAGATGGCAAACACAGATGAAATTGACAGTTTCTCATTATATATGAAAAAAAAAGCTGAGACAAGGAGATATACCAACTCTGAATAACCCAAAAATGAGAAATGAAATTGAAAATGTAACAAGTCACTAACGAACAAGAACCCAGTTCCCAAAAGATTCACAGCAGAATTCTACAAGAAATTTAGAGAACATTTGATACCAAGTTTTCTCAACCACTTCAATGAGATTGAAATGGAAGGAGTTCTCCTAAACTCAATGCTGGAGGCACGTGTTACTCTGATTCAAAAACCAGAGGAAGATCTAACTAAAATAGAGAACTATAGGCAATCACTCTAATCAATAAAGATGCAAAAATTTTCAGTGAAATACTAACAAACACAATACAGCATATTATCAAGAAGCTTATACATCATGTTCAAGTGGGATTCATCCCAGGAATGCAGGGATAGTTCAACATATGCAAATTCATAAATGTAATACACAAAATTAATGAAACCAAAAGAAAAACTGTATGATTACTTCAATAGATCATATTTATTTTGACAAAGTACAATAATCATGCATGATAAATACTTTACAGAGATTCTGAATAGTGGCCTATATCTCAACTTGATAAAAGCCATGTATGAGAAACCAACAGTAAACATCATACTAAGTGGGCAAAACTGAAGACCTTAACTTTATTTATTTTTATTTTTTTGAAGGACTTAACTATAAATCAGACAGAAGACAGGGATGTCCACCATCTCCACTCCTATAAATTATAGTTCTGAGCCAGAGCAATTATGGAAGAAAGAGAAATAAAAGGAATAAGGATTGGAAAGGAAGTGAAATTATAATTATTTGCAGATAAAATGATACTATATAGCAGCACCTTAAAAACTCCACCAAGAGTTGTCAATTTAATCACCAAATTCTGCAATGCAGCAGGATCAAAGTCAACATACAAAAATCAGCATCACTTTTGTACACAAATGATGAATGCACTGGGAAGAAATGTGGGAAACCATGCCTTTCACAATATCATCCACCAGCATGTGAGTGGAAGAACTTCTGTTCCACTGCACCCACCACACCCCTCCAGACTAAAGACTCTCTGCTCCGCTGCTCCTCCAGGACCCCTGCAGACCCAGCCCAGGCCCAGCATGTGAGTGGGAGTACTTCTGCTCAGCTGGCCAGATGCCTCTAGACCCAGCTCAGGCCCAGTGTGTGAATGAGACCTTCCACCTTGCTCTCAGGACCTCTCCAGGCCCATCCCAGGCTGGGCATACAGGCCTGGTGTGAACCTCTCCAGCTGAAGTCCAAGCAGAGACACTAGAACCAGAACCAACCAGCTAATTCAGGAGCAAAACATCTTGCCAGAGGGTCACAACAGGCTCACTTCCATGGAATACAGCAGGAAGAAGCTGAGTAGAGCAGCTATACCTGAGCTAGGCACAACTGGATGAATTCAAACTTCATAGATCTGCACCTAGTGAACTGAGACACTTTGCTAGGTCCAGATATATGAGAGCATCCTCCTTCTTTCTCTTTTGAATGAAAGAAGGGGCAATAGGTAACCGGGATGAATTAAATTGTCTGGAAAACACCAGGTAGATCAAGAGGAGGTGATCAGACACAACATAGCATAACTAACTTAAATACAATCTCCCAATTAAATACCTACTTAACTATATAGACATAATGATTGCTCTTACTGTCTAATATCCAAACACGTTTGTTACAAAAATTTGTCAACTGCTGAACACCATTACCCATTATTAGTGTTCCTAAAAGTAGTTCTGTAAATACAAAACTATAAATGACTTAAATACATAATCTCTGTTGGATAAGAATTTTGGTATGTGCACTAAAGCTCTACACCAAAGGTCAGAGGACAGTGCCATACAAAATGACAAAGAGAAGGAGCAAAATGCAATCTCATGCCCCAAGCCTAAACAGAAGAAATGCAGCAGACACTATGATAGAAGAAAATGGGAATCACACAGCTGAAATCTCTGAATTAATTGTGTCTGAAATAAAGAAACAACTGCAGAAAGGTATAGAGAAAATCAGATCAGAAATAACCTCTGAGGCAAAAAAAGAAAGGATAAATATAAAGAAAGAATTAATTACTATTTCTCAAGAAGATATTGATAAAAAATGAGAGAATAGAAAAATAATAGAATCTTTGAATGAGCAATATAAGAAAAAAATAGATCTCATGATCAGAGTCAAAGAGATATACAGGAATTTAAAAATCTCAATCATAAGCTGGAAAAAACCACTTGAATGAAAGTGAAAATAGAGTTTCAGATCTTGAAGAAACTCTTGCAGCTAGAGAAAAGACAAGAAAAGATCTCTTACAGACAACTAGAATGCATGAAAACGTAACTCAACATCTGCAAGACGTTGCAAAGATGAAAAACGTGAGACTAACAGGTATCAGTGAGAAAGAAGGAGTCAATATAAATGATACAAAAAGAATATGGGCACAAGTAAGAACAGAAAATTTACCAAATATAGGGAAACAATATGAGTTATATAGAGCTCCAAACAACATCAACCAAATTAAAAACACACCCAGACATATAACTGTCAAGATCTCAGAAATGCAGCATAAGAAAAGTATACTAAAAGATGCTATACAAAAGAAACAGATCACATTTAGAAGAAAACCCAGCAGAATAATGGCAGACTTCTCTTCACAAATTATGAAGTCAAGAAAATCATGCCGTAGAGTACTTCAAATCCTCTATTAAAAATATTTCAGGCCAGGCTACAATACCCTGCAAAACTCTCTTTCAAGTTTGACACAGAAGTGAAATAAATCCATGAAAAAGAACAAATGAAGAAGTTCGTTATGAAAAAGCCAACCCTACACAGACTACTAAAAGATATTCTAGAGCAGGACCAAGCTGACCAGAACTCCACAAATGAAAACGGAAAGAACTCACCAAATAAGGCAAACAAATAAACACAGGAGAGAAAGGGGTAAAGAGCAGCAGGTAAATAACATGCCAATCATAAGTCAATACATCTCAATTATAACCATCACTTTAAATGGACTCAACTCACCAATTAAAGCAAGAAGACTGGCAGAGTAGATTGGGAAGCAAAATCTAACAGTATGCTGTATTAATGAAGCACTCTTAATTCATACAGAAATTCATAGGCTGAATGTAAAAGGATGGAAAAAAGCAAAAACAAAAACAAAAAA
>NW_004524582.1:9059638-9067610 GCF_000260255.1 Octodon degus | reverse complement strand
AGGCCCAGTGTGTGAATGAGACCTTCCACCTTGCTCTCAGGACCTCTCCAGGCCCATCCCAGGCTGGGCATACAGGCCTGGTGTGAACCTCTCCAGCTGAAGTCCAAGCAGAGACACTAGAACCAGAACCAACCAGCTAATTCAGGAGCAAAACATCTTGCCAGAGGGTCACAACAGGCTCACTTCCATGGAATACAGCAGGAAGAAGCTGAGTAGAGCAGCTATACCTGAGCTAGGCACAACTGGATGAATTCAAACTTCATAGATCTGCACCTAGTGAACTGAGACACTTTGCTAGGTCCAGATATATGAGAGCATCCTCCTTCTTTCTCTTTTGAATGAAAGAAGGGGCAATAGGTAACCGGGATGAATTAAATTGTCTGGAAAACACCAGGTAGATCAAGAGGAGGTGATCAGACACAACATAGCATAACTAACTTAAATACAATCTCCCAATTAAATACCTACTTAACTATATAGACATAATGATTGCTCTTACTGTCTAATATCCAAACACGTTTGTTACAAAAATTTGTCAACTGCTGAACACCATTACCCATTATTAGTGTTCCTAAAAGTAGTTCTGTAAATACAAAACTATAAATGACTTAAATACATAATCTCTGTTGGATAAGAATTTTGGTATGTGCACTAAAGCTCTACACCAAAGGTCAGAGGACAGTGCCATACAAAATGACAAAGAGAAGGAGCAAAATGCAATCTCATGCCCCAAGCCTAAACAGAAGAAATGCAGCAGACACTATGATAGAAGAAAATGGGAATCACACAGCTGAAATCTCTGAATTAATTGTGTCTGAAATAAAGAAACAACTGCAGAAAGGTATAGAGAAAATCAGATCAGAAATAACCTCTGAGGCAAAAAAAGAAAGGATAAATATAAAGAAAGAATTAATTACTATTTCTCAAGAAGATATTGATAAAAAATGAGAGAATAGAAAAATAATAGAATCTTTGAATGAGCAATATAAGAAAAAAATAGATCTCATGATCAGAGTCAAAGAGATATACAGGAATTTAAAAATCTCAATCATAAGCTGGAAAAAACCACTTGAATGAAAGTGAAAATAGAGTTTCAGATCTTGAAGAAACTCTTGCAGCTAGAGAAAAGACAAGAAAAGATCTCTTACAGACAACTAGAATGCATGAAAACGTAACTCAACATCTGCAAGACGTTGCAAAGATGAAAAACGTGAGACTAACAGGTATCAGTGAGAAAGAAGGAGTCAATATAAATGATACAAAAAGAATATGGGCACAAGTAAGAACAGAAAATTTACCAAATATAGGGAAACAATATGAGTTATATAGAGCTCCAAACAACATCAACCAAATTAAAAACACACCCAGACATATAACTGTCAAGATCTCAGAAATGCAGCATAAGAAAAGTATACTAAAAGATGCTATACAAAAGAAACAGATCACATTTAGAAGAAAACCCAGCAGAATAATGGCAGACTTCTCTTCACAAATTATGAAGTCAAGAAAATCATGCCGTAGAGTACTTCAAATCCTCTATTAAAAATATTTCAGGCCAGGCTACAATACCCTGCAAAACTCTCTTTCAAGTTTGACACAGAAGTGAAATAAATCCATGAAAAAGAACAAATGAAGAAGTTCGTTATGAAAAAGCCAACCCTACACAGACTACTAAAAGATATTCTAGAGCAGGACCAAGCTGACCAGAACTCCACAAATGAAAACGGAAAGAACTCACCAAATAAGGCAAACAAATAAACACAGGAGAGAAAGGGGTAAAGAGCAGCAGGTAAATAACATGCCAATCATAAGTCAATACATCTCAATTATAACCATCACTTTAAATGGACTCAACTCACCAATTAAAGCAAGAAGACTGGCAGAGTAGATTGGGAAGCAAAATCTAACAGTATGCTGTATTAATGAAGCACTCTTAATTCATACAGAAATTCATAGGCTGAATGTAAAAGGATGGAAAAAAGCAAAAACAAAAACAAAAAACCCTACACGTCCTAGCACATTAGAAAAAAACAGGGGTAGCAATCTGACTCACAGACAATCTCAAATTCAAACCAGGAATGATCTAACCAAACAAAAAAGGCCACTACATACTGGTAAGGGTAAAAATTCAAGAGGAGGAGGAAACATTCATAAATGTGTATGCAAAACACATGAGCACTGAAATATACAAGACAAATCTTAATCCACAGGAAAAATCTAAAATCCAATACAATAATCTTAACAGGATACCTTAACATTCTCTTTTCCCAAAGAGATAGGTTAAGTAGACAAAAAATTAGCAAAGAATTAGCAGAACTGAATCACAATTTGGAAAAGCCATAATGGACATATACAGTTTTCAGCCTAACCACAGATGAATACACATTTTTCTCAGCTTCATATGAGATGTTTTCTAAAATAGACCATATACCATGTTCAAAGGTCGTGCTTACGTATATGCAAGGAAACAGAAATTTGTGTTTCTGTTCCCATATGTATTGTGTGATCACAGTGCAATGAACCTGAAAAGAAATAACAAAAGAAAACACTAAAACCCCATTAATTCATGGACATTAAACAACATCCAGGGCAAGGAAGTTAGCTCAGTGAGTAAGTGCTTGCCTAGAAAGTACAAGGTTCTGAATTCATTCTATGTTACCACCAAAATAATCATCATCATCATGATAATAAATAAATAAATAGACAAAATAAAATATCAGCAAAAAATTGGTTACTAATGAAATTAAACAAGAAGTTAAACTATCTACAATTCAATGAAAAATCAAGCACAACTTATTGAAATTTATGGGGTGCAATGAAGGCAGTTCTCTGAGGGAAATTTATAGCTGTGAAGTCACACATTAGGAAAACAGAATGGGAACAAATCAATATCCTAAGGCTGCACCACAAATGTCTAGAAAAGGAACAGAAAACCAAACGCAAGGTCAAAAGACAGAAGGAAATTATAAAGATTAGAGTAGAAATTAATTCAGTAAAAAAGAAGAAAACAATACAAAGAATTCACAAATCAAAAAGCTATTTCTCTAAAATATTAAAAAAATTGATAAGCCACTGATGAACCTCATAAAACAGAGGAAAGATAAAGCTCAAATACAAGCAAAAAGAAATGAAAAGGTTGAAATGTCCACAGACCCAGTGGAAATTCAGGAGATCATCAAAAGCCCCTTTGAGAATCTTTACTCTCACAGAATTGAAGACACAGAAGAAATGGACAGATTCCAAGAAAGGTACAAATTACCAAAACTGAATCACGAAGATATAGGAACTCTCAAAAGCAGAATAACAGTCAAAGAAATACAAAATATGATTTTAAAAAATCTACTGACAAAGAAAATGGATTCACAGTTCTGATGGATTTACAGCTGAAATCTATAAGAAATTTACAGAAGACATGATCCCAATACTCCACAAACTCTTCAGTGAAATGAAAATGAAACAATCCTCCCAAAATCATTCCTGGAGGCAAGTATTATACTGATACCTAAACCAGGGAAAGATGCAACTAACAAAGATAACTATAGGCCAATCACCCTCATGAACATAGAAGCAAAAATCCTCAATAAAATCCTAGCAAATAGAAAAACAAATCATCAAGAAGAATATACACCATGACCATGAATGATTTATCCAAGGGATGCAAGGACGCTTCAACATATGCAAATCCATCAATGTGACACACCCTATCCATATAGCCAAATCCAAAAATCACATGATTGATCATCTCAATTGATGTAGAAAGGGCTTTTTACAAAATATCCAACACTTATTCATGTTCAAAGTCCTACAGAAAATTGGAATAGATGTCCTCTACCTCAATCTGATGAAAGCCATCTATGACATCCCAATAGCTAACATAATTCTAAATGGGGAAAAACTAAAATCTGTTAAGCTCAGATCTGGTACAAGACAAGGATATCCTCTATCACCACTCCTATTCAATATACTTCTGGAAACATTAGCTAGAGTCATTAGACAAGAGAGAGAAATAAAAGGAATAAGAATAGGTAAAAAAGAAGTGAAACTATCATTATTTGTAGATGACATGATACTTGGAAGACCCAAAAGACTGCACCAAGAAGATACTAGAATACACAAATTCAATAGCATAGGATACAAAGTCAATACCCAAAAGTCAATAACATTCCTCTACTGATAAAATCAGCAATGAGAGGGAACAAACAAACACAATGAGAGGGAATTTAGAGAAACAATACCTTTTAAAATAGCACCACAGAAAAATGTAATACTTAGGAATTGATCTAACTAAAGAAGAAAAAGATCTAGTCAATGAAAATTACAGTACTCAGAAAAAAGAGATCATAGAGGATTTCAGAAAGTGGAAAGATATTCCCTGCTCCTGGATGGGATGAATCAACATTGTGAAGATGGCCATACTACCAAAATTATTATACAGATTTAATACAATCCCTATGAAAGTACAACCAACACACATACCTCACAGACCAGGAGAAGTCATTGCTAAAATTAATTTGGAGTCAGAAAAGACCTCATATAGAAACAGCAATACTGGCCAACAAAGAGAAGGCAAGGGTCATTATAATTTGTGTCTTGAAATAATACTACAGTGGTACTGTGATAAAATCAGCAAGACATTGGCAAAACACCTCTGACTATTAATGGAATAAGTTAGAAAATGCAGAAGCAACTAGAAAGAGTGGGCCACCTTATCTTCAATAAAGGGACCAAAAATGCTTACTGGAAGAAGGATAGCCTATTTAACAAATGACGCTGGAAAAAATGACTCTCTACATGCCAAAAACTAAAAGTTCACCCACGTCTATCATGATGCACAAAACTAAAATCAAAATGGATTAAAGATCTAAACAGAAAAACAGAAACACTAAATATTCTGGAAAAGAAACTAGGACAAAATCTTTAAGACATATGGGTAGGCGTACAGTTCATGAACAAAACTCAAACTGCATGGGTAATACTTGAAAAAGTTAACTACTGGGACTTCAGCTTACTGAGAAGTTTTTGGACATCAAAAGAAATTAACAACGAAGTGAAAGACACCATAAAAATTAGGAAAAAGTCTTAACTAATAAGCACTCAGAGAAACATTTTCTCTCTAGAATTTATAAATAACTAAAAAACATTATGGCCTCAATATTTAAAACCCAATCCAGAAAAGGGCATCTGACATGAAAACACACTTCTCAGAGGAAGAAATTCTAGATGCTAATAAATGCATTTTTAAAATCACTGAAATATCATCTCACCCCCCAAAAAAATAGGTATCACAAAGAAATCAACCAACAGCAAATGTTGGCTAGGCTATGAGGAAAAGGGTGGGAATGTAGACTGGTGCAACCATTATGGAAATCAGTGTGGAGACTCCTTAAGAAACTAGGACTAGAAATCCTACTCAAGCCAGCTATCCTTGTACTGGGAATTTACCTGGGGGAATAGAAAACATCATATCATAGGAATATATGTGCACCTGTGTTTATAGCAGCACAGTTTGTGATACACAGAACTTGGAAGCAACCAAAATGCCCATCATCTGATGAACTGAAGAAAAAGATGTGGTATTTTTATACCATGGGGTATTACTCAGCTATAAAGAATGATAAACTCAAAGCATTCATATATAAATGGATGGAACTTGAAGATATACTCATAAGTGAAATAAACCAGACCCACATAGGTAAATATCGTATAGTCTTCTGAGTGTAGAAACTCAAAAGAAAAAATAAAAATTTAAAGGTATAACACAATTAAATAGAAAGTGATAACTTAAGGATTAAATAAGGAAGACAGGGCAAGGAGAAAAGCTAGGAAACATAGCAGGGACAAAACCATACATTTATGTACATAAGATGTTTAGGGCAAAGTTCCTCAGAATTTCCATCTTGTTTTTGAAACTTACAATTGATTATTAGTATTCTCACCCTGACTATATATACTGATACTTGTGAACTAAGGAACTGCACTGAAAATAGCAATGTATAATAATAGGACCATGCTTGGAATGCCTGTCATTCTGGTTTTCTTAATGCATACTGCTTATAATGTCATATCAATTATTGCTTCACTCTCTGTCAAATAAATATTTTTATTTTAAAAAGATAAAACAAGAGACAAGAAAAAAGTGTCATAGGAATGTTGTGCTACAATTTTGTATATGGCTAGATTTTTAAATTTTTGTGTAAAAATGTGTAATTATTTACTTTTTACTATTTTTTATTTTTTCTACTTTTCCATTCGATAGGTATTTAAAGTTTAGCATGTCAATGATGGTTGGAAAATGCCTGTTCCATGTTATGTCTAAGGTATCTGACATTCATGCAGACTGTGATGCCAGACCCAAGTGTCTATGTTATAGGGTAATAATATCATTAAGTTTCACTTCTAGAGGGTTAACAACTTAAGTTGGCAGATCCAAAAATTAGAGAAAAAGAAGTGCTGCAAGGACAGCTAATATTTTGTCCGTAGCTCTTCATGATCAGGGAGGACTCAGGACGTAAGAGAACCTGTGCTGTAATGTCCTATATCTAACTTAGTGATGTCCCAAATTTTCTGTTCAAGGAGATTATGGGGCCACAGAGGAAAGTTATTGACAATGTATACTGGGGCTAAGGAGAGTCACATGGAGAGAAAACATCCTCTCAGTCTTTCAGAGAGTGCAAATTAGTCAAGCAATGGCTATAACTCATCCACATGGCTCACCCTGACAAAAGATCTACAAAGTGCTATACATAGTTTCAGGGTAAATGCTGAGGGGATTTGATGTACCTTGGCAGATACAAAGTTACAGTTCTTGTTATGTAGGTCTTGCTTTATCTTGGTCTTAACCATCCAGCAGAAAAATATAACTATGAGGTATAAAAAGTAAAGCCCTATTAATATGCTGAGCTGTAAAAGGCTCAAGTCAACAACCTCTCACATTGCCAGTTCCACAGATAACCCACTATGATTATGGACTATTGTTGTATATTGGATTATTTTGCTGAATTCCCACACCTACAATATTTGAATGGCAGTAGAAGTCCCATCTCTGACAGTACTAAACAAAAAAGGGGATATAAATGAAGGATCATTTTCTAGTGAAAAAAAATATATCTGTATATACAAAACATGATAGATATACAGCTACTTTCTCTTAGTTTAATGAGAAGAAAGATTTATACTAATGGTGTTTAAACAAGGTATCATATCTGCATCTTGTGCTCTGAATAACTACTATGAATACAATATGAAATGTATTATTTATTGTAACTGTCCTACTAACCTGTTTTGAAATTGTCCTATTGCTACTTTTTTCTCAATAAAATTAATAAAAAAGTCATTCTAAAAATGAAATAGCTAGTATTCAATTGCACAAAGGACATGAACTTTTTATCCAGTGAAATTTACAGTGTTCTGAGTATTGAGTTTGAAGAGAATTTGTGAAAATAGAAAAATAGTCCATGCTCTTGGATAGGAAGAACCAACATTTTTAAAATTGCCATAGTCCCAAAATTCTTATACATAGTAAATTCAGTCACAGTGAAAATAAAATTAAGATACCTGAGGAGCTAGAGAAAACTTTCCCTATGTTCATTTGACACCAGTGGAGACCCAGAATATCACTAGGAATCCTGTAAAACAAAGGAACAATTGGAGGGATCAAAACCCCTGACCTGAAATGATACTATAACACTACTGTAATAAAATCAGCATGGCACTGGCATAGACACAGAGCTGAGGATCAGTGGAAGAGACTAGAAGATGCAGACACAACTGCAGCTACACTCAGGCACCTTGTTTTTGATAAAGTGGCCTAACATGTTCACTAGAAGAATGATAGCCTGTTTAATAATTTGTGTTGGAAGAACTGGCTTTGCAGCTGCCAAAGCTAACACTAGACTCATTTCTATCACCAGGCACAACACTACAGTCAAAATGAATCAAAGATTTAAATACTAAAACAGAAACAATAAATCTC
>NW_004524582.1:9041658-9044032 GCF_000260255.1 Octodon degus | reverse complement strand
TGTCTGTCTGTCTGTCTGTCTGTCTGTCTGTCTGTCTGACTGACTGACTGACTGACTGACTGACTGTCTCTCTGTAGGTGTTTAAACTTAAAAAGATAAATCTCACTTTTTCTATGAATATTTTAAGGCTAAGCTGGCTATTTCTTTATTCTTTTCTTCCACTGCATTTTCATTTAGGAAGAGACAAAACTTTTTAATAGCATGCATGTTGAGAATAAAGAAGCTCTAGAGATGTGGTCCGAATCATAGGAGTTCTTCCTTTCCTTTTCTTTTCTTTTCTTTTCTTTCCTTTCCTTTTTTCTTTCTTTCTTTCCTTCCTTCATTCTCTCTCTCTCTCTCTCTCTCTCTCTCTCTCTCTCTCTCTCTCTCTCTGATAGAAAAAAAGCATTAGAAATGGTAAAAACTTTCAATAAACAAAGTAATATGGATTTAATAATGGTTGCTGTATTGCATGATATTAATTTCAAACTAGTTTCTTAGGTCATCAGACATAAATGTGCAAGAGTAGGGCCAGTGAGACAGCTCAGTGGACTAAGCAGTTGTCTAGGCAAGTTCAGTGGTCAGGCTTCAATCCCTGGCTCCACATGTTGTTCCAGCCCTGCTCCTAGGCTCACTGAGCTGGTGATGGAGTGCAGGAGTGATGGCACATGCCAGCATCAGTAAACACAGCACTAGTGAGGCTGAAATCAGGAGAATCACTATGAGTCTGAGCTGTGCAATGGGACCCTGCACAAAAAAAGAAAGAAAACAAAAAAATACATATACAAGATTGATTTTTAGAAAACAAACAAACAAAACAATAAAAATATTGTAAGAAATTCAAAACAGAAAATAAGAATAAGAATAAAACAAAAAATATTTAAGCATTAATTGCTCCCTTCAAAAGCCAGCAGAAATCAGCAGTACATTTATCCAAACTATTCTTCATATATGCCTAAATATAACATTATCCCTTCTTTCATTCACCCTTTTCCTCATCCTAATTCTTTCTTCTCATTGAATAAATTCTTTCCATTTCACTGTATCTGTTGTACTTCTCAGATTTTAATTACTCTCTCAGGTTCTCCCACTAGTGAGGCAATACAATGCTTGCACACGTGGATCTGAATTATTTCACTTACCAATATAGTCTCTAGCTGCATCCATTTATCTACAAAGCCTCAAATGTATCTTTTTACAGCTAAATAATACTCCATTGTGTAAAAATACCATTCTTTTATATCTATCCCTCAGTTGATGGGCATTTGGGCTGTTTCCAATATTTAGCTAAGACAAATTACAGTGCTATAAACATAGGTGCACATATATTGCTGGAGTATGATGATTCAATTCTTTTGGAAAAATACCTAGGAGGGAATAGCTGCTTCAAATAAGACCTCCAATTCTAGATTTCTGAGGAATCTCCATACTTATTTCATAATGGTTGCATCAGCTTGCACTCCAATCAACAGTTGAAAAGGGCTCCTGTTTCTATAATCTTACTAGCATTTGTTATTGGTTGTCATTTTATTTATTTATTTATTTATTTATTTATTTATTTATTTATTTAGTACAGGATCTCACTATGCAACTCTGAATCATAATGATCCTTTTGTCTCAGCCTCCAGTGCTGGGATTACAGGTATGCACCACAATGCCTGGTTTTAGTGGCCAGCTTGGCGCAGGGCCAGTGTAGAATGTAGTACTGGAGATCAAACCTGGTCCTTGTTCTTGCCATACAGGCACTTAAACTGTTGAGCTATCTCTCAAGTCTTGGTTGAATTCTTGGCGAGAGTCATTCTTTCTGGTATAAGATCGTATTTCAACATTGTTTTAATTTGCATTTCTTGAATGACCAGTAATGTTGAACATTTTTCACATATTTATTTTCCATTTGTATCTTTTCATGTGTAAAGTCTATAGCTATCTCAGATGCCCATTTTTGGTTTGAGTCTTCGAATTTAGGGAGTCTGCTATGTTGAGTTCTTTATGTATTCTAGGTAGGAGTTCTTTGTCTGAAGGAAAATCCACTATGATTTTTAAACAATTATTGTGTTTTATTTTTACTATTTTATTTTGTTTCCTTCATTTTCTTTTATTTTTCATGTGGGATTCTGCCCCACTTTTTCTAAATTTAAATTTTTCTTGAGAGTAATAACTAAAGAAAAAAGAAATAAGAGAAACAAAGACAGAAACAGGGTAAGATACAATAATACATATGTTACAGATTTTCAAAACAAGAATTGCAAATTAACAATGTTTTTTCTATTATCTATTTTTATCATCAAATCTGATGCTGAGATTAACTGATATAATTATGCAAGTTTGGACAAACAATTGAATATTACCACTTGCTTTCAAGAAACTTTATTTCTTTTCTTGAATTTTGGGGTTT
>NW_004524582.1:9038569-9040368 GCF_000260255.1 Octodon degus | reverse complement strand
TTTTTTACTCTGTTGATGATTTCCTTTTACATGCAGAAACTTCTCAATAAGGTGAGATCTGAGGAGTTAACTTGTTGCAGTATTTCCCACAGAGTTTGATTTTTGTTCCTGAACTGTCTGCCTACCCCTATGTCTTCAAGATTTTTCACCTACTTTCTCTTCCAGGAGATTAAGTGTTTCTGTTTTAAAATTTAAATCTTTTATCCACTTTGACATTCATTTAGTGCATGGCTATAGACCTCAGTCTAGTTTTAGTTTATGGAATTTGGAAAGCCAGTTTTTTTAGCACCATTTGTTAAAGAGGCTATCTTTCTTCTAGTGAACATATATGGGCATTTTGGCAAAGATAATATGCCTAAGTGTGCTTGTAGTTGTATCTACATATTCTAATCTGATCCATTGATATTTCGGTGTCTTTTGCCAGTACCATGCTGATTTTATTACAGTAGCTTTGTAGTATATTTTCAAGGCAAGGATTTTAATGCCTCTTGCTTTGTCTTTGTACCCAGGATTGCCTTTGTTATTCTAGATCTTTTTTTGTATCCAAATAAATTTTAAGAATGTTTTCTCCAGCTCTGTGAGGTACATATAGGGTATTTTGAAGGGGATGGCATGAAATATGTATAATAATTTTGACACTGTTTATTTTCACAATGTTGGTGCTTCCTATCCAGGAGCAAAGAATATCATTCTATTTACTTTTTCTTTCTTTTTTTAAATGAATTTAGGCCAGGATATACAAGGTGTACAGGGTCTCACTATGTAGATTGGACTAGTAGTGATTCTCCTTTTTTTCAGCTTACCAAGCGCTGGAATTACAGGGGTGCACCACCATGTCCAGCCTCAATCCTTGTCTCAGCATTGTTTCAGTATTGAACCTTGGCCACTGCACTCTGTCTAAGCAGGTTCTTTAGGCTGCTGAACTACCTGGCTGGCCTTTATCTTTCCATTTGCTGAAATCCTTTTAGATCTTTTTTCAGAGTATTGTAAGTGTCATTGTATAGATATTTTACTTCCTTTGTTAGATTAATTTATAAGTATTTCATTTTTTGGATGCTATTGTAAAGGGGACTGTTTTTCTAATTTCTTTCTCAGTGTGTTTGCTGTCTGTGTTATATGTGTGCTATTGATTTTTGGATATTGTCTTTGCATCTATGCTACTGAATTTGTTTATTAATTCTAGGAGCTTCTTGATATAGCTTTTTGGGTCTTCCAAGTAGAGTATCATGTCATCTGCATATAATGATAGTTTAACTTCTTCTTTACCTATTCTTATTGATTTCATTTTTCTCTTTTGTTTAATGACTCCAGCTAATGATTTCAGAACTCTATTGCACAGGAGTGGTGACAGAAGATATATTTGTCTTGTACCTGATTTAAGGGTAAAAACTTTCAGGGCTGGCCAATAGCTCAGCTGATTAAAGTACCTGCAAGCAGGCATAGGGGCCCGGGGTTTGATCGCTGGGCCTGCCATGCTAGCTCTGACCCTGGGGCACCCTGAAATAATTGGAACTGGGCATGGTGTCATGCGCCTGTAATCTCAGCTCTTGAGAGGTTGTAAACAGGCAGATCACTATGAGTCCAATCTAGTAGTGAGACACTGAACACCCCGTGGATCATTCCCTATTTAAATACAAAAAAGAGAGAGCACAAACATTTTCAATTTTTTCCCATTTACAATTATGTCAGTTGTTGGTTTGTTATAGATTGCTTTTATCAGATTGAAGTATAGGCCACCTATTCCAATTTTCTGTAGAGTTTTCATCAAGATTGAATGTTGAACTTTGTCAAAAGCCTTA
>NW_004524582.1:9036772-9037570 GCF_000260255.1 Octodon degus | reverse complement strand
GTCTTTGGGCTTTGTGATTGGTTTGCTCTTCTTTTCTAGAAGCTTGAGGTGCTGTATTATGTATTTAAGTTCTTGTTCTGTTTTCCTAATGTATAAGCTTACAGCTATAAATTTCCTTCTGTGATCTGGTTTCATTGCATCCCGTAAGTTCTGGTAAATTGTTTTTGAATTTTTGTTGGATTGTAGATATTTTTTATAGGGTTTAATTCTATCTGTAACCCACTGTTTGCTGAAAAGGGTGTTATTTAATTTCTACATGTTTATGATGTTTTTGTGCTTTTTTGTCATTTATTTCCAGTTCAATTGCACTGTCCTTACATAATATGCATGGGATAGTTCCCATGCATATACTAAGCATGACCTATGTACTAGTATGTGGTCTATTTTAGAAAACGTTCCATGTGCAGCTGAAAAAATGTATATCCAGATATTGTTGGGTGGAGCACTACATATGTCCACTTAGTCCATCTGTTCAAAGGCTTGGTTTAATTTTGCTACCTTTTTGCTAATTTTTTGTCTGTTTGACCTGTCTTTTTGAGATAAAAGGGTGTTAAGGTGCCCTGTTAAAATTGTGACATTGGTGATTAGATTTTTTTTTTTGTCCATTACAGTTGGGTGTTCCCGTATTTGGTGCATACATATTTACCACAGTTATCTCTTTCTCTTGGATTTTTCCGATACATATGTGGTTATAGTTGATAAATATTAACATATATTTGCCATGTTATTTTCCTGTTGTTGGTTTCTTACTTTTCTCCTGCGTTTAATTATTTGCCCTGATTGGTATGTTCATTCTAT
>NW_004524582.1:9033824-9035462 GCF_000260255.1 Octodon degus | reverse complement strand
TGCAGACTTCTATCACTGATTGTCCTGGGAGCTGCCAGGCCTTCAGCCTCTAACTGGTGCTGGTCTTTTGCTGAGCTCCCCACCTGCCTGGCTGTCCACAGTGATGGTTCTTCTTGGAGACAGCAAGCATGGGCTGAAGCCCTTGCAAACATGAGCCAAAGTAAAGCTTGCTTTAAGTTGTGAATGTTGGGTATCGTGCATCAGAGACAGGAAAGTTCATAGTAATGTATATCGTATCTGACAAATGGCATACTTTAATGTCATAGTTTCATAAGTTTATCAGGAACACACTAGCACAAGAGCTGGCTCTTGGATAGCTGCACTGAACTTTAGCCAGACCACCTTGTGCACTCTGAAATTCAAAGTGGGAATAGGGTCACTTGCTCCTTGCATTTTCCAGGATATCATCAATGACAAGTAACACGTGATAACATTTTCAATGATAATATACTCTCTCAAAATAAGAAATTACAATCAAATGTTTGGCACTTAGGCTATTACTAATTTTACATCTTAAGGATAATTGAAGATTACCTTGCTGAAAATTAAAAATGAGAAGCATTATTTTCTTTATGAAAAAGCAGTATGTTTGATTAAAGTACTAAGTCCTGTAACAGTTGAAGATTAATAGTTATTACTTGGAACTAGCAGGATTGATAATATTTTAGCAAAGAAATAAAAATATTTATTTGCATTAGTTACGAATATTCATTTAACATCCTTGAGAACACTTGAAAATAATTTGTGTATTTTTAGGGATTTTAATATTTTGCTTTACATATTTTTTCATAATATGTGTGAAAATATTCTAAAAACTTTTAATCTTCTTAATCACCATAAGTGACAGTAGACATATCACAACACAGAATGGAGAATATTCCTTTTATAAGTGCTCACTGAATTCATGTTTCTAATGCATTATTTATGAGTTCATTGCTAAAATAACAATAGTTCTGAAGAAAAATTCTCAGGTATTAACCACTTCCACATAACTTGTGAACTTTTAACTTGAACTGCTACAGTTAAATGTGACTCTTATGAAACCACGCAATTCTAAATTCATGAAAATTTAAATGAACTCAGTAGAACTTCATGTTTTTCTAAAACAATTTATAAATATAATGAGGCAGCTTTACACATAATGACCAGGATGATTATTTAAAACATTTAGCAAAATAAATTATTTTGATTGACACAAAGAATAATTTGGAAGTAAACGTATATATTCCATAATGTTGCTATGTTAATTACAAGTTCTTGGGGCCAGGGAGATGGCACAGTGGAATAAGCGCTTCCCTGGCAAGCGCAAGGGGCTGAGTTCAATCCCTGGTTCCACAAAAAAAAAAAAAAAAAAAAAAAAGTTCTTATTTATGATAATAAATTGGCTAAAGATGGACAATTTGTAAGAAGCATTAAATTTTTAGGAATTTAGAGGTCAAAGCTGTTTTACTTCAGTCAAATTCACAAACATTGAACAGAATATCTACTTGTGCGTTTTGTACAAAAAAACATTAAGTTGTAAGAAGCTAAATAATATCTTATAATTTCTTCTCCTATAATAGCTTAGCATAGTAGCAAAATGCAATATTATAATGCAGAAATGACATATAGGAAGCCAGGGATATAGCTCAGTGATAT
>NW_004524582.1:9030732-9031684 GCF_000260255.1 Octodon degus | reverse complement strand
TGTTTACATCAGTCCAAGTAGCAACCCCAATATGACTTGAAGCTGTTGTTTATTACATTTATACGTATCAAATTCAACATGAAATCAAAGGAGATTATAATCTGTATCTAGGTGAGGCTGATATGAATTCATGAATTCAATTTACTCAGTTTTGTTGTGGAAATCTAATTAAAACTACATCCACAACTTCCTAAAATGTTGATAACATTAGATAGCTTTTTAAGCACAAGTTTATTCTGATTACTAAATATAGATGTCAAATAGGTGGATAAAGAAGTAGGCAATGAAAAATATTAAAATGATTTAAGAAAGCACAGTAAAAAGCTGCCATCTAAAATGGGATACTTTTTTTCTATAATCTTTTTTTTTTTCAGTTCTAAGTGTCAATGATATTTGGAGAAGAGCTAAGATTGATTTTAAATATAAAAACCTATAAGAAGCACTGTTTTGCAGTAGTATATCTCACTTTTGGTGTAGTTCCTCAATGTTGGTTTAAAATAATAGAATTTTAAAGTATTTAAAGTTTTCACTTGTTTCTGTGTTTTTTGGAATAGTTGATACATTATAATTTTGTTCTAATTTAAAAGAGCCACATCCCTTCAGCCTTGAAGTGATGACGTTTGTCTTCTAGTATCCACAGTACTGTTTTACTTAGAGAATTATTCCACTGAGCTATCTCCCCTGCCCTTAATGCCGGGTACAGGGACTAAACTATCTAATTTTATCAACATTTTATCAACATTTTAGGAAGTTGTGGATAATACTGGGTACAGGGACCATCTTCTGCCTGATAATCTTAGCAGTTTCCTTTGAAGTATCATGTTAAATGTAAGGAGTCTCCATTTGGATCCTTTATTGTGAGGAGGTTTGTGTCCCTTTTCATGTGTTAGTGGCTTAAACATTTTGTAAAAGTCTTGGAGATGGACTTGGCTTAATTCTTTTGAATCCTAAG
>NW_004524582.1:9025965-9029097 GCF_000260255.1 Octodon degus | reverse complement strand
AAAGCATAGCTATCATCAAAATAAAACCAGAAGATGGCAAGGATGTAGTGTGGGGAGGACTCTTTTGCATTATCAGTGAGAATGCAAACTGCTGCTATAGAACTTAGTATGGAGATTGCACAAATAGATAAAACTAGAAACTCCACTTGGTCTTTCTATTTCCCATCTAGGTATTTTCCTAAAAGAGTTAAACGATATTTATGTACAGCAGTACATGCATATTACTGTTGATGGCGCCACAATTCGTAATAGCTACATCTTGGAAGTTCACGGTATGGTCACCAACAAATGCATGCATAAAGAAAATGCATTTGTACACAGTAGAATACTACCCTTTCCTAGAAAAGGATATCACTGAGTCATTGTTAGGAAAATGGGTGTACTCTGAGGCCATAATGTTAAGGGAAATAAATAAAACATACAAGTATAAACATTACATCTCTCTTATATGGAAACTCAAATATAAATATATAAAATGATAAAAATAAAGACATGCACATCAGAGAACAGTACAGATTAATTGACACCAATTAATCTCACATCAATTCTTTTGTTTTCTTTGTGTGTTTCTTCTGAAGTTTGGTCCGCATACCAAGCACACTACTGAAACTGACCTCAACTCAAATTTAGCAGTGAGTTTAGTGTACACAACCATTGACTTGTGAGTCCCTCCATTACTCTTTGAGCAAGTGTAGGGATTGTATTGAACCCATCACACTAAACACAAGAACTTCTAGTTCTCGGTCTACTAACAAAGCAACACATAGTTTATTATTATATATTATATAGAATGTACTATTGTAAATAGCAGTCTCATAGTTCATGAATATAATTAGGAGAGAGTAGGTAGAATACATTATCTATTATAACTTCACACCCATTGTGCAGCTGGACTAGAGACGGAGGATTCACCTTCATGAGAATTCCATTTGGCAAGGATTGCAAAATGGCGCTGGTTGCTCTTGGAAACACGGCTGGAGCATTAGCCGCTTTCATGCAGGTCCAGACTGGGGCTGGTAAGACTTTTCACAGGCCAGATGTAAAGCAAATGTTAAAACAGTGGCTGTATAGAGGCTCTCGGGCTTTTAACATGTTCACCTACAGGCAGGCACCATGTCACTTCTGCATAGTCCTCTTTGCAATAGTTGAACAATTCCCCAGATTCAAGGTGAGTGTAGAGACTTCATTTAGAGATAGAACAGGACTAAATTATTTGCATTTATCTTTTGTTATTTAGTGAAGAAAAGTCTCCAGTAATGATAACTCGACTACATATTTTGCAATGAACAGGGGAACAAGGATTTTGAGCTGGAGTATGAAAATAATTGAGTTCATTGTTTGTATGTTTATTCATTCCAATTTTAATTTCCTGGGACAGGATCTCACTGTTTAGTTCAAGTTGAACTTGAACTTACTATGTAGCCAAGATTGTCCTCAAACTTATGGCGACCCTCCTGCCTCAGCCTTCCGTGTGGTAGGAATTATAGGCATGCGCCACCACACCCAGCTAAGAATTGAGCAATTGCAATGTAATGAATTACTCTGTCACCCTGTCTTGACAGCTGTATCATGTATGATGAGAATCAATTTCCTAATGTTTAGAGCTCATGAAAACTGAGATATCAGTTATATTCCAAACATAAACTGAGGCATGAAAAATCTTGATTGTACTTGAGCAATTAGTGATTCATGAATTGACAACTTCAAAATAGTAGGGGTCCAGAGACTTTACTGATGATGTATAAGACAGAATTTTTACAGAATGAGAGAATAATACAACAAAAAATGATTTTTCATTGTAACAAAGTGGCTTTCTTTGATCTAAGCCACTGAAAAGCTGCTGGCTATGTCACTTGGCTACTTCTGATTGGTTGAGCTGTGTTTTGTTCTTCTCTGAAACAAACATTTATAAGAAACGGTCAAGTTTTGCTTCTATTTGATGCAATCAAGGTGAAGGTTATTTTCAAAACCTAACTTGGCTTTGTCTGCTCAGAGGTTTGTACAAATTGGTCTTTCAACCTTTCTAAATTTGATTTTGCAGTTGCTATACATATATCATGTTAACAAACATGAAGAACTTCTATAGTTTAGAAAAAAAATGAGAAAATATTGAATCTGGTTTCCAATGTTAAAGTCTATAATTAGGAAAATAGGGAATAAGAATCAATAAAAAGGATAATAAAACTAATTTTTGTTTGTAGTAATATGGATAACACTAAATTCAATATCAAACAACAAAAGAACAGCTAAATTAATACTAACTAGTAATGTACCAACTCCCTTGATTGAAAAGAAAATTTATTCATGGGTGTATACTCATATATTAGTCGATTTGTTTGTTTAACAATCTTAGTGGCAGATATTTAACTACATCCTAATTAATTGACTAATGAGTTTTAAACATTGACATTTTACAAAGTCTTTATAATTGTAAAAAATTCAAAAATGCTATATAAGACATGTTGGAGACAGCTGATTTATGTGTAATTCTATCAATCAAAAATTCTTACCATCAGGAATTTTCAAATCATGTAGGAGTAATAATTTCAGCCTAGTTTTTATGTGTAAGTAGCTAAATTTTACCAAGTAAAAACCCGTAGCTATGCATTTATCTGAATTGTCTCTGCAGTATATCTTATCTTAATGCAGAAATAGTAACGATTTTGTCTATTTTTCATCCTCCCCTCCTCCTTCCATTCCTTCCTTCTTTTTCTTTTTCTTCTTTGGTCTATCTCTCTATCTATCTATCTATCTTTCTTTTCTTAACCTATTTAATATATTAATTTATTTGGTACTATTAATACTATGAGGATTGATAGAGATGAAAATTTATCATCTGAGAAATTTGTATTAAAATTGAAACCTCATACGCAGAGAGACTGTACATTGTTAAGTTTTAAGAAACCTGTAAGTAACACTTATCTCAAGTAATTCTGTTCAGACGCCACTCTTGGTAAAGACCTGCGGAGACACAGACATCAGAAAAGGGAAAGAAAAGTAAAGAGCTTGCCATAGAACTGTTTAGAGCTTAATATAAATAATTTATACTCCAACTTCTCAGAAATATAAAATGGAGTTTGTAATAGTTACATTGAGACATTCTTGGTTTTTTTCTTTCTTTCTTTCTTTTTT
>NW_004524582.1:9022359-9025840 GCF_000260255.1 Octodon degus | reverse complement strand
AGATAAAAATTTAGTCAATAGAGTGCTCTTATCATATTCAAGTCTAAGGGCCTGCAACATAGCTCAGAGGATTAAAGTGCCTGCAAGCAGGCACAGGGGCCAGAGGCTTGATCCCCAGGCCTGCCAAGCCAGGCCGACCCCCAGGACATGCTGAGGTGGCAATTGAGACAGGGTGTGGTGGTGCGTGGTTGTGCGTGCCTGTAATCCCAGCTCTTGGAAGGCTGTAAAACGGCGGATCACTACAAACGTGATCTAGTACCTGAATATGATCTTAATACCCTCTAGGACCTTCCTTATGAATACAAAAGAAAAGTATTCAAGTATAGTTACAATTTTAAAATAAATAAATAATTCTGATATAATGTATTTAGACTAGGAGAATGAAATCAGGTATAGTTTCTAGGACATACATCTGGACTAGTTTTTGCCACTGCAATCTGTCTATGTAATACACTAAAATAATACGGTTATTAAATCACTCATATAATCATGTCATAAAGCTCTTACACATGTAAAACCATGTACACCATGAACAAGTATCATATAACATGCAATTATTTATATAAAGCACAATTTTACAACCATTATGAAATATCACCAATCTTCAAGTCTACTTTCTCTGTCTTTTTCTGTTTCTATCCCTCTCCATACCTCATTTACATTAAGCATAGTTAAAATTTTGTCACTTAAACACAGGCTTTTTGTTTTGTTTTTTTTCTTGTTTTTTGTATTATTAATTTTATTGAGAAAGAAATAGCACTGAGACAGTTTCAAAACAGGTTAGTAGGACAGTTACAATAATTAATATGTCGTATATTGTCTGCGCAGAACTTATTTATAGTACATGATGCAGACATGATATTTTGTCTAAACACTATTAGTACAAATGTTTCTTCTCATTAAACTAAGAGAAAGTAGCTGTATATCTATCCTAACTATTTTGTATATACAGAAGTATATATATATTTTTTTCACTCCAAATTGTTCCATTTATATCCTCCTTTTTTGTTTAGTTTCGTCAGAGATGGGTATTCCATTGTCATGCAAATATTGTAGGTGTGTGAATTCAGCAAAGTAATTCAATATCATCCAATAGTCTATAATGGTAGTGGGTTAACTGCAGGACTGGCAATGTCAGAAGATGTTGACATGAGCCTTTCAGAGTTCAGTATATTGATATGGCTTTACTTTTCATAACTTATATTTATACTTTTCTGTTGGATAGTTAAGACCAAGCTAAAGCAAACCTATGTAACAAAAAATGTAACTTTTATATCAGACGTCAGTCAACTCCTCTCAGGATTTACCCTGTAACACTGTACATCATATTATAGTGATATATGTGCACATATGTTTATAGCAGCACAATCTGTGATAGCCAAATCTTGGAACTATCCCAATGCCATTTGTTTCTCAATAAAAATATTTTTTTAATAAGTAAGGACTTCTGTGATCTGATTTCTAATATTCTCAAGGCTTGACTTATCTTTCTTGAACCTCTCTCGAAGGAGTATATAATATAAACACATAGACACACAATACTCACACGTATATATACACACATTGTATTTGAATACAGCTAGTATAATTTGATGTTTCTCTCTCACACCCAGAATTGTTATTGTGCATCCCAGGTAACAATAATTTAATACTGTGATATTCATAATTATTCCACCAATGCTAAATTGCTATAATCATATACAGATATTTGTATACCTCTGAACAACAAAGTGAAATATTCTAATTTTGTGCTTCATACATTTTCAAAAAATGAATTTCCATCTGGAATTTAAGATTAGTATCACCGAGTCTAGTAAGTATGAAGTGAGATAATCCTTCTTCAGCCCTCCTGTCCAAGAATTAAGTGCTGCTTTGAAAAATAGAATAGCTTTGACACCATCAGATGAAAGGCTTACAAAATAAGCAAATAAATCTAGAACAGTGTCTGTCTGTATTATTTATATTTCCACTGGTAAACATGAAAAATTAAAATTAAAGGATATAGCATTGACAGAGAGAAGAGCAAGAAGGGAATGTAAAAAATGGAAATCCATTATCTTTGCTACAATTTTGCAAACCAAAGATGTGTTCGAGAGTGATATAAATGTATTATCATCTTGTTCTCTACACTCTGATGTTTTTCTATTTTGTAGATCTACACATAGAAACTTATATTTCTGAAAAATGTTATAAAACTTTTGGATATTTAGTACTTTTAATTTATACAGATTTTACCTTAGCTCTTATATTAGAGTATGAATT
This sequence comes from Octodon degus, assembly GCF_000260255.1. Taxonomy (NCBI): domain Eukaryota; kingdom Metazoa; phylum Chordata; class Mammalia; order Rodentia; family Octodontidae; genus Octodon; species Octodon degus. The sequence continues at coordinate 9,023,578 of NW_004524582.1, read as the reverse complement.
TGATATAACCATCTACCAAAAATATATTACCCACAATAAGGCCTTGATGTTTGACTTTGGAATTTCCTCCTTCTTGGTGATGGTCAGAAATTAGTACTGCGTCATTTTCCTCTATCCTGGTAGAATTATCATGGTTTAGTGCTTTGCTCTTTTTTCTTTCTGTGGCTCTTTTAGCCACATGAGAGTTTTTCTCCTTGATGTTAATTTTGTTTTTATTTGTACATGTATCTGTATAATTTCTATAACAAGGAAAGTTTATAGGATATAGCAATTTTGATCTTACCTACAAATTTGTCATGAATATTTAGGATGGTACCAGTAACTGTAATAAATATGAAACAGTATGTTTTTCTTTTTCCTCTAATTACCTGCTACTCAGTCTTATGACTTTAAATATTATCTCTGGAAAGAAATGTTACTTTCACTCATGAGGTCCTTTATCTTTTCTCCCAGTAATTCTCAAATTAGTAATAAGCTTAGTAATAAACATGTTTAGTTTTTATTCCTCTCTCTGTTTTTTGCTTCCCTTTTTTCTGAATCAATGTCTTCTGTCTAACACGGTCTAGAGTTCTATTTCTCATACTGTATATTCAATAAATATTTAGAAAACTGCTATCAAGTTAAGTAAAGGGCATTTCATATATTAGGCAAATATCTGATGTCTTTCAATTATATAGGGAATGCAGATGCAAAATAGAAAAATGATTTTGGATTTTATCCTCTCTAAAATTTACTTTGTTTTAATAAATTTGTAAATCTTCTGCTTGGATGAACTTACTCTTCCACAGTAGCTTAAAAATAAAATTTAAAGAAAAAATGCTCTGTTAATTGTGATTTGTCAACTTGAGTTTAGTAAGAAAGGCCTAACAGATGAAGCTCTGGGTGTATTTGTGGGTGATTGACATGTAGGCTGCTAACTGAGGAGAGAAGACCCAGTCTCCAGTGGGGACACCAACCAATAGGCTCTTGCTGAGGACTCAATCATAAGGATAAGAATCAGGAAGCCTTCCCTTTTCTTTTGAGAATCCTCAGTCTTTGCCCATTGCCCTAGGATGTCTTTCTCAGGTTTCCTCGGGCTGCTAGAGCAGACACTTCAGCCTTTCATTATGTAGGTTGTCTTTCTAACAGGGATGCTCACACTGGACTCTTTAGTGAGCTCTAGGCATTTGACTTTGAATCAGATCTTTTGTTTCATATAGCACAAATGGCTATTTTAATT
>NW_004524582.1:9020463-9022104 GCF_000260255.1 Octodon degus | reverse complement strand
TATAACTTTGTTCCTCTACTGAACTCCAACTCTCATGCAAATCCCTTCCCAGGTTGATAAGGATATGCTCAATAGATATTTAACTACATTTAGTGGTCTTTATGCTATTTAGTGATTATGCGATATACATTCATTCTTGTATGACCTTTTCACAAATACGCCCATTATGCCTATTTCATGGATGAAGAAAGAAAGGTCTAGAAACAGTTTCTAACGCACTCAACTGAACAGAAATAGAAAATATATACTTGTGCTTTTTGTGGAGTTTTTTTGGTTTAGTTTCTAAAATACTCTATAGCTCTTATTTCTAATTATTGTAAATTAGTTTATACATACAAAAGACAATAAAGTACACTCAAAATTCACAAAGCATAATGAAAAAAGTGAACACTGATAAGCCTGACATTCAACTTAAGAAATAGAACATTGTTTACATTACTCAAATATTCTCAGTATTTTGTCATTGTTATACGTCTGATGCAGGCATAACTATTCATCTATTATGTTTGTAAAATCTAATCCTTTCCTTTTCTTAGTCTTAAACATGTTTTGGCCTTCAGAAAATGGATTCCTACTTAGTGTATTCTTCCTCAGATATTTTGCTTTCTTAAAATTGTACTTCTCAAATTTATTCCATTTGGAAAAGGAAAACATGTATTTATTCATCTTCATTGTTATAAAGTATTCCTTTATATGCTGCAATATTAAAATAATTCATATTTCTGTTGCAAACTTAGGTTTTTTCCAGATTAATTTGTGTTTTGTACATGTTTCTACAACTTTTCTTGGACACATATGTTGTTTCAGTTTTGCATAATTATGAATATAATAAATGAACATGCATTTAGCTTGAACCTGGTTTCTTAAAATTTCTTTACTTTTTCTTATATAAATACAAACATTTTAGCTTTAGACCAATTCAGTAATGCTTAAATGCTCCTCTATTATAAAAAGAGTTACAAGACTCTTTTGACAAATATGCTAACATTTTGGAAACACATACTGATAATATTAATCCATCAACTCCTACTCCTACTTCCAAACTCAAGATAGATCAAGCTTCTATCCTGTAATCTGAACAACTACCATGAAGACAACAGTATGCAATAATAACCATCGCTGACTTTCTATTATTTTGTTTAGTAAAGTTCTGTATTGTTTCCGTTTTTTTTTCACTATTTTTTATTCTCTAAAAATAAAGTAAAAAGACAGAGGACAAGCATTTCAATGACGCTGTGAAGATTTCGTTAAAATTATGTAAGGAGGGAATATAACAGAAAGAAAACATTTAAGAAAAACACTTGGAGAACCTGAAGTATGTCCTTGGAACTTAAGAGACAAGTTCTGATAAGTGAATCATAAGTGAAAAAAAAAATTCAAGTGAGTGTGTAATGCTAACACTTTCCCTGTGGAATAGTGGAACAGTTAAAATGTCTGAGAACATTTAGTATATAAAAGGGCAGGAGTGTTTATCTATTTCATATAGGCAAAAATGTTAAACCATTTTAACATTGGGAAAGAAACTAGTGTTATTTAACTTAGAATGAGTCCTGCATGGAGGACTCATAGAAGAAATGACAATGAGAGTAGCTGGTGGTCCAAAGAAAGTGTGGATGACAGCCAATATCCCAGAGCTTGCAG
>NW_004524582.1:9004380-9019728 GCF_000260255.1 Octodon degus | reverse complement strand
GTTTCACTATCTGTTTATACTCCCACTAATAGTAATAAAGGGTATCTTTTTCCCCACAGTCCCATTAGCATTTGTTATTGGTTGATTTCTTAGTAACAGCTACTCTTTCTTGGGAAAGATCAAATCTCAGTGTTGTTTTACTTTGCATCTCTTCAATGACCAGTAAAATTGCACAGGTTTGATATATTTGTTTTTCCATTTGTACTTCTTTATATGAGAAGGATCTATTCATCTGATGTGGCCAGTTTTGGATTGTTTCTTTAAATCTGAGTCTGTTTATTTAGTTCTTTATATGTCCTAAATAATAGTCCTCTGTATGGTAAATAGCTGAAAAAAATTTTATCCTGTGTTTTGGTTGTTCACTCCACTGATAATTCCTTTTGCTATGTTAAAGCTTTTTAGTAAGACAAGATCTCAATTGTTGATTCTCTGTGCTATTTCCTGTGCAATCAGGGTTTTAGTCATAAAATCTTGGCCTACACTCATCTTTTCAAGTGTTCTATTACTTTTTTTAGTATATTTAGTTTTTCTGGTTTAATATTTCTTTTTTCAAAGAATACAAAGTAGTGATAGAAAAAGTCGCACTAGAAATGATATAAAATTTCACTAAACAAAATAATAGGAATTCATAATATTTGCTATGTTTATTGCATGATGCTATCTTCAAAGTAGTTGTTCTGGTAACCAGAAATAAACATGAAAAATTGGTTTAAAGAAAAGAAAACAGCTACTCCATCCTGCGTCCAGGCCTAGCATATGTGTTGGACCTTCCGTGCCCACTGGATTCTACTCCACTTGGTGCCAAAGCCAGGCGTGAGACTGTGGAACCTTTTGCACACTCCTTGGAACCCCCTTGATAACACAGGCCTGGTGTAGAACCCTATAGCAGAACACCCCGCAGTGAGGCAAGGGGTGACACCCACCCTATTAATCCAGGAGCAGAACATCTTGCCAGAGGGGCACAGCAAGTCCACTTCCATCGGCTTCGACAGGAAGAAGCTGAGCACAGCAGCCAGACCCAAGCCAAGCCCACCTGGATGTGTTCGAACATGATAGATCCAGACCCAGTAAGCTGAGACACTTTGGTGGACCCAGATCTATGAGAGCATCTCTTTCTCTGTCCTGACTGAGAGAGGGTCAACAGGTAACAGGTGTGAATTAGTCTTCCTGGAAGACTACACGTGCAAAAAGGGAGGTGATCAGACAGAACTTAGGTGAACTAATTTAAGTACAAATTCGCAACCTAAAATCTACGTAGCTAAATAGCCATAATGTTTCTTTTTAGGGTCTAAAAACCAAGCTTATTAAATACAAAACTTTGTCGACTGCTAGATTTTATTGACTATTATTAGTGTTGTTAATTACAGTTCTGTGAATACAAAGGTGTAGCTGCCTTAACCACACAATCTCTCTTGGGTAATATTATCAATACATGCTAAGGTAATAACTGCTCTACACCAAAGGTCAGAAGACCGTGCTATATAAAGTGGCAAAGAGAAGGAGCAAAACACAGTCTCAGGCCTTGAGCCCACACAGAAAATATGAAGGAGACATCAGCATAGAAGAAATTGGAAATCACACAACTGAAATCTCTAAAATAATAGCATCTGAAGTAAAGAAACAACTGCAGAAAGGTATACAGGAAAGCAGATCAGAAATAATCTCTGAAGTAAAAGAAACAAATGATAAAAATAATGAAAGAAGTACTAAGGGCTTCTAAGAAGACACTGATTAAAAAAATAGAGGAGAACAGAAAAATGATGGAATCTTTGAATGAGCCATATAGGAAAGAAATAGAATGCATGAAGCAGATTCAAAGAGTTATGCAGGAAATTAAAACCTCAATAAAAAGCTGGCAAAAACTGTGTGAATGAAAGTGAAGATAGAGCTTTAGATCTTGAAGGCACTGTTGAAACTAGTGAAAAGGTAAGAAAAGATCTCTTAAAAACAACTAGGATTCGGGAAAAAATAATTCAACATCTGGGAAACAATGCAAAGATGAGCAGCATAAGACTAATAGGCATCGATGAGAAAGAAGGAGTCAATACAAAGGCTATAAAAATAATATGGGCAGAAATAGTAGGAGAAAACTCCCCAAATATGGGAAAATAATCTGATAGTCAGGTGGCGAAATCATATAGAAATCCAAATAAAATCTACTCAATTAAAAACACACACAGACATATAATAATCAAGATTCCAGAAATCTAGTACAAGAACAATGTACTAAGAGCTTCTAGAGAAAACAAAATATCACATTTAAAGGAAAACCCATCAGAATAATGGCAGATTTCTGTTTCACAAAACATCAAGTCAAGAAGAGCATGGAACAAGTTATAGTCCATAGGTCATGCTTAACTATATTGAAGAAAACAAAAATTATCCCACACATATTATCTGACCACAGTGCAAGGAAGCTGTAGATAAATGACAAAAAAAATCAAAAACTCATAAATGCATGGAAATTAAACAACATCCTCTTCAGCAACCAACAGGTTACAGATGAAATTAAATAAGAAATCAAATAATATCTACAATTCAATGAAGACTCAAACACAACGTACCAGAATATGTGGGATGCAGTGAAAGCAGTTGGCAAACAAATAAACACCCTAATGCTATACATCAAGCATCTAGAGAAAGAAGAGCAAACCTAACCTAAAGCCCAAAGACAGGAGGAAATTATAAAGATTAGTGCAGAAATTAATGCAATTGAGACTAAAAAGAAAAAAAAATACAAAGAATTAATGAATCTAAAAGCTGATTCTTTGCAAGATTAAATAAAATTGATAAGCCCGTAGCTAACTTCACCACACAGATGAAAGAAAAAACTTAAATTCAAGCAATAAGGAATGAAAAGGGTGAAATTACCACAGACTCTGTGGACTATTGGACTATATTGGGTGAGTTTGCTGTATTTAAGAACCTATAATCTTTGGTCTGGCTTCAAGTATTCAAAGGTCCTTTAAAGATTTCTCCCAATAGAGCTTCTCTAACAGCAATGGAACACTCATCTCTGAAAAATAAGTAAATAAATAAAAAAGGGGAATATAAATAAAGGACCATTTTGTAGTGAAAAATATATGTGTATGTACAAAATAGGATATACAGCTACTTTCTCTTAGTTCAATGAGAAGAAAATTTTGTACTAATATTTTTAGACAAGATATCATGTATGAATCATGTCCTCTGAATGTGTACTACAAAGATAACAATATACAATGTATTAATTATTGTAACTGCCCTACTAACATGTTCTGAAACTGTTTCATTGTTATTTTTCTTATTAAAATAAATATTTTTTTAAAAAATAAGGTGGTTGTGAGTAAAATGTGTTGATATATTCATGCTGAATTTTCAAAGCTTCTTATGTTTTGGTGAAAAAAAAAAGTTACAGATGTCTAAGTCCCACAAAAATTGCTCTTAGCTAGTGGCCAATTTTATTTCATTTTTGAAATAATTGGGAAGTACTTATCCTACAAATAAAAAGAACGTATCCTTTCAAAAGGCATATGTTGCCTGAAGATTTTTCATGGTGAATACAACCATTGCAAACCCATTAGTTCTTTTCCCAGAAATAATTCATTTAAAAAGTCATTAGTTTAATAAAATAAAAGAGAAGTGAAAGAACGCCTCCAGGGATTCTGTTCTCAATATGAGGGATATGACTCATTAAAAGTCAACTGCAGAACTAAAGCCTTGTGCATGTGCATGCTAGGGAAAGGGAGAAATACAAGCAGGGATGAAGAAAAATGCCTGATTTTGTTTCAGTATTTCTAACAATGAAGTTTGCTTTAATTGATTTAAAAAAAGAAACAAACTTCTTTGGGATGTCTATTTGTTTTTCTGATAGAAAGTGTACTATTACTTTCACATGTCATTATCATAGGTCTGCAAGTGCTAAATCCCATTGTCTCTTGGCCAGGTCAGAAATCTCACTAACAGTTTCCTGATAAGTTCAAAATAAATAGTGTTTCCATTACTACTCTAGATTTTACTACAACATTACCACCAAATGAACTTAATAAATTTTAAACATCATCCAACAGTATGTGTCATGGAAAAAAGATAAATATATACCAATTACATTATTTTTCCATTCTAGAAGAAGGAAAAGATTTGGTCAAATATGTAAACCTAGGAACCTTAGAAAAGGATGATACTAGGTTATTTAGCATATTTTGTAAGCTTTTTGCTCTATTCTGTGAAACTTATTTAATACCCTTTCTGCTCTAAAAGAGCAGAAAGTGAAGAACTGAATACATTTGTGTATCTCTTCTTAGGAGTTTTGATCAAGTCACTGCCATTTGCTGATACTTCCAAGGTTTCTATGTCAGAGGGTAATGACTAAATGGCCAATGTTATTCTTGATGTTTTTCATAGGAAATGGCCACAATAATACAGTGTTCTTTATAATTGTTTAAAAGAAAGGTAAGATGTGAAAATATCTGCTTGGTGACTAGTGAAACAGGCCACTCATTTACAAAAGAGGAGACAAATATACTGGGAATTACCTTTGTTCATTTCTTCTGGTTAAGCGTTCAGAAATACCTTTACCCATGAATACTTAGATTCACAAGATGTAATAGCACAATTTTTTGGTCCTTCAGATTCAAAATTCTTCTAGAAATTATTTTTATATTAAAAAATATAATATCATTGATATAATAAAATACAAGGGGTCACCAGGACAGCTCAGGGAATTAAGCACCTGCTTAGGCAAGTGCAGGGACCAGAGCTTGATCTCCAGCACCACACGCCATGTAGGCCCCGCCCCCGGACATGCTGTGCAGGCCACTGAGAACAAGATAGGTTTGGTGGCACACACCTCCAACCAGTGCTGGAGAGGCTGAAAACAAGAGCATCACTATGAGTCTGACTGTGTAGTAAGACCCTGCATGCGATAACTAAATAAATAAGTAACTACATATCAGTGATGAATCAGTAAATATTAGAGTGTCTCTGACACAAGGAACTTAGGTTATAAAAATGGATGATACTTAATGGGTCAATAGCTAGATGTATAAATTTTTCATGTATCATTGTTTCAATGATATACAAATAGCATAGGACAAAATTTCGTTCTTTATTTTTTTTTTTTTTTCAGAACCGGGAATTAAACTCAGGCCCTTATGCTTGCCAGAGAAGTGCTTATTCCACTGAGCCATCTCCCCAGCCCCCAAAATTTCTTTTTTTTAAAATAATTTTATTGAGAAACAAATAGCAATGAGACAGTTTCAAAACCAGTTACTAGCACAGTTTCAATAATTAATACAAGTACACAATATCTGATACTTTCTTTAATGCTTATGTTATTTGCCATATCTGTGTGATGTAAACATCACTTTCAAGGAAAATATCCAAATAAATCATTTACTTTTGCTTTAATACTATTAGTGTACCAGAAAAATTATTTGTTTACTTATTTGTTTTTTTATTTATTCATTTTTTTCTGTATTTTTAGGGAAAGGTCTACGGGATTTTCAGGGTCTCATTAGTAGATCACACTCATAGCGATTCTCCTGTTTACAGCCTCCCAGGTGATAGGATTACAGGCGTGCACCCCTACCCCCACACTCAATTTCTGTCTCACTGCGACCCAGGGGCAAGGCTGGTGTCGCAGGCCCAGGGATTGAACCCCTGGCCCCTGCACCTGCTTGCAGGTGCTTTAATCCACTGAACTATTTGGCTGGCCTCAGATAATTTAAACTTTAATTTTTCAAAAATAATTCCAAGTAAATATTAATAGAACAAATAGTCACACAAAGAAAAATAGGGTGAAACTGATCTTCCTAAAGTTAGTCTACAAATGTAGAAGTGAAAATTATGATGTTTTGATTAAATGTCAAGAGGATTTTAAACTATTTCTTGTACTTTTAATTCATTGAATGTACTTAGCAGAGTATCACAGAAATAGTTGCTAAATAAAACTCCTATAAAGTGAAATACAATAAGATTTTCATTAAAAGTATATGTTCACAAAAGCCACAATGCTTTTAATCCTAATAGAAGGCTGTCAAATTTTATTGTTCATTCAGTTAGCAGTCTATAAAGTTACTATTTTTGTATCTACTATAAAAATATATTATTTTTGTATCTTAATCTGAATTTCAGTCCTTCATTTTATGAACTCAGTTTATTATTTTTTGTTTTTCTTATATTTACTGAAACAAATTGGAAAGATTTTTAAAGAAATGGAATTTCAGGCAAGAAAATAGAAAGTAAAATGTCCACAATGTAGTATTTCTCTTAATTTGAATGAAGTAGCCTGACTTTGAATAGTGGATGATTAAATTACTAACTGGATAGTTTTGGCTGTGATTTCATGAAAGTTAAGTATCATGAGGATTTATACAACTGCAGGAAACAATTGAAAATATCTTTGGACTGCATGTATTCCAAAGAAAAAAATATTCAATGCCTAAAATATGATAGCTATGAATATTTTCCTTTAATAAGTATAGATTATGGATAAAAGATAGAGAGAGAGAGACAGAGAGAGAGAGACAGAGAGAGAGAGAGATGATGGATGGAGATATAGATGACAGACAAATAAACAAAAGTTCCATTTACTAAGACCCTGATATGGCATTTAATGCTTACAAAGTTTCTATACATATTGTACTAGGAAAGAATTTATTCCCCAGCCTTAGCATCAATGCAGGAAGCCCTGTGCCTAACTTGTGACAAATGAGTAAGACTCCTCTATTTTAAAGTTTATCTTGATGCTGGCATTACTAGCACTGTAAGAAAACAATAGCTCCACACCAAAATCTTCCTAGACTTTTATTTTGTTGCAAGAAGAAAATAAGATACAATAAGAAAGAAATTATATACTTTTGCTACAGTTCATTTATGGCCATAAAAAAAGAAATTTCTAAGAAGTGAAGGAACAATTTTTGTTGCTTTGAAGAACTATTTTTACACAGAGGATGTAAATTGAGAAGTTCAAGTAAAAATCTTCTGAGGATTTCACAGATATATTTATTATAAAGGAAATCAGTAAAGGAAATCCTTTTGAACCTAAATTGTTTGTTAAGTGGCTGAAACAACTACTAAGCAAAAGTATAATGCATTCTTACCTGATATTTTATGCCAGCAGAAAAAAAAGATCTTATGTATTTCAATCTACAGTTTTTGAAAGTTAGCTTGTTAGAATCTAAGAAGAATGAAATTGTACATGATTGAATTACTAACTGAAAAGCTGTACCTATGGTTTGGAGAAAGCTAAGAGTTATGGAAATTTGTAAAACTGTAGAAAACAAGGATTAGCCTGATTTATTGTTGTTAATTAGGGTAATACTGTCCATACATACATATATTCATCATAATTGGCAACCATCTGAACACCAGCATAATGATTTGCAAAGTAGTAGTCAAAAGGTAACTAAATAATTTAAAATAAAGAAATGACTATAAATTTTTTAGACTAAATCTAGCTTCTGAAAGGGAAGTCTGACATTTAATAGATCAGTATTAAATTCATTGTAGAGATACAGTAGTGATTTAAATCTGCAACTCGTTTATCATTTGGCAATTAAATAATGGCTAAAACTTAGGTAATGCATTTTCCAAAAGATAGAAAAACTTGGAAGTGTGTTTTCCATGGCATTTATATTTTTTTCTCAAGAAATCTGATCTCACTTTATTGTAAGTAGATATTTCATTTATTAAAAATTCTGACAATCACTGTCTGTAGGTTTTCTTTTCTCTAAAATATGGAATTACTAAATAAATAGTTATGAAACACTTCTGAGTGTCTCAGAATGAAACTTATAAAAATGATAAAATGCATACTTCGGATGACATGAAAAATCGTTGTGAAGTATATAAACTGGAAATACTACAGTACAAATGTTATTTATAAAACAAAATTCAGTAAAAGAAAAGAAATTTATGGGACTATTGTACAGGAAGTGATTGCTTCTAAAAGAAAAAGCACAAAAATTTCTTTACAAAGCCATTCACATTTCAAGAGAGTGTAAATGAAGAAATCAACAATGTAAAGGAAAAAAAGAGTAGAAATATTTAAAAAAAATATGCTGGAGAATTTTAAAAATAATTAAGTTTGCTCAGGACACACAGAGTCAACCCAGCCCAGGCTCAGTGAGTGTGTAGGAAAGCTTCCAGCTTCCCTTTGCCTGCAGGACCTCTCTGGACCAAAACCCAGGCATGACATGTGAGTGAGATCCTCTACTGTGCCCATGTGACCCTTCAACCCCACAAGAGCCCCCACCCCCAAGCTTGCCAAGTGAGTGAGAACTTCTGGGATGATCTCAGGATCATCAGATCCAGCCCAGCCCAGGCCCAGCTAGTGTTTGGGAGAACTTCTGCACTCCCTTGTGCCCCCTGGGCCAGAGGCAAAACAGAAGTGTACCAAAAATTCACTGTTGAGCCAGAGGGGTACAATAGGTTCACTTCCAAGAGCTGCAGCAGAAAGGAACAGAACACAACAGCTAGACCCAAGCCAGGCATAACTGGATAAGCTCAAACTTGACATATCTGCACCAGAATTTCAGTAGGTGCTAAAGTTATAACTGCAGAAAAGCTCCACAAAAAAGATCAGAGGTCATATAAAATGACAAAGAGAAGGAGCAAAGTGCAATCTCAGACCTCAAGCCCACCCAGGACAAATGCAGAGGACACTAGCTCAGTTGCAATGTATGAATTAATAGTGTCACAAGTAAGAAACAACAGCAGAAAGGTATAAAGGAACTCAGGGCAGAATCAATATTATGAAATAAAAAAAAAATCTCTGCATTCATAGCATCTGAAGTAAACAATCCAACACAGAAACATATGGAGCAAACCCAATCTGAAAAAAAATTGTGCAGTAAAAGATTTAATAACTGCTTCTAAAGAAGACATTGATTTAAAAAAAGTAGAGGAGATTAGGAAAATGACAGATTCCTTGAATGAGCAATACAGGAAAGAAATAGATCCTATTAAGCAGAGTCAAAGAGGTATAGAGGAACTTAAAATCTCAATCACAAGCCTGAAAAACCATTTGAGTGAAAGTGAAGACAGAGTCTCAGATCACAAATACACTGGTGCAGCTTGTGAAAAGGTAAGAAAGCATCTCTTGAAAACAACTAGGATGCAGGAAAAAAATAATTCCTCACCTACAAGACACAATTAACCACTGAGAAGATTGCATGCAGTGTGTTAATTATTGAAACTGTCCTACCAATTTGATTTGAAAAAAAAATGATATTAGAAATAAACATGTATTTATATTTCACCAAAAAAGATTAAGAATGTGAGACTAATAAGCATCAATTAGAAAGATGGAATCAATACAAATGATATAAAAAGAATATGAGCAGAAATAATAGCAGAAAACATCGCAAATATGAGGAAACAATCTGACATTCAGGTAACTGAAGCATACAGAACACCAAATGACTTCAACATAGTTAAAAAAGACACCAAGACATTTAATAGTCAAGATCCCAGAAATCCAGCACAAGAACAATATACTGAAAGCTGCTAGAGAAAAAAAGATCGCATTCAAAGAAAAACCCATCAGAATTACAGCCAACTTCTCTTCAGAAATCTTGAAACCAAGAAGAGCATGGAGCACAGTACTTCAAGTCCTCGATGAAAACAATTTCCAGCCTAGACTACTATACCCTGCAAAACTCTCTTTCAAGTTTGATGGAGAAGTGAAATACTTCCATGACAAAGAACAACTAAAGAATTTCATGATGACAAAACCAACCCTACACAGACTACTGAAAGATATTCTAGAGTGGGACCAAAATGATCAGAACTCCACCAATGAGAACAGAAGGAACCCACTAAAAAGGACAAACAATTAAACACAGGACAAAAAGAGTAAACAACAGCATGTAAATAACATGCTAATTGTAAGTCAACACATCTCAATTAAAACCATCAATGTAAATGGACTCAATTCAGCAATTAAGAGAAATAGACTTGCACAGTGGATTAGGAAACAAAATCCAACAATATGCTATATACAAGAAACACACTTAACTCATAAAGAAGTTCATAGGCTGAAAATCAAAGGATGGAAAACAATATTACATGCCCCAGCACCTCAGAAAAAAACAGGGGTAGCAATCCTTTTTTAAGACAGTCTCAACTTCAAACCAAGAATGATCAAATGAATTAAAGAAGGCCATGACATGCTGATTAGGGAAAAAATTAAAGAGGAAGAGGTAACAGTCACAAATATCTGTGCACCAAACACAGGAGCAGCCAACTTGACAAATCTTCTTCTTTTTTTTTTTTTTTTTTTTTTTTTTTTTTTTTTTTTTTTTTTTTTTTTTTTTAACAGAAACGGGGGTTGAACTCAGGCCCTTGCCAGATAACTGCTTATTCTACTTAGCCATCACCCCAGCCCCAAGACAAAACTTAATGGACATGAAAAATCTAATATACAATATCAAAATCTTAAAAGGAGACCTTAACACGCCCTTATCCCCAAAAGATATGTCAACCAGACAAAGAATTAGCAAAAATGTAGCAGAACTGAACCAGAGCTTAGAACTAATGGACTTGGTGGACATAACAGAGTGACCCTCCCTACCACAGCTGAATACACATTTTTTCCAGCTGTACATGGGTCATTTCCTAAAATAGATCACATACTAGTCCATAGGTCATACTTAAGTATATGAAAGAAAACAGGAATAGTCCAATGCATATTACCTGACCACAGTGCAATGAAACTGGAAATAATTGACAAAAGAAACCAGAAAAAAATCCCTAAATGTATGGAAATTAAACAATACCCTACTCAGCAATCAATGGGTGTGAGATGAAATTAAACAAGAAATTCAACATTATCTACAATTCAATGAAAATTCAAGCACAAATTATCAGAATTTATGGGATATGATGAAAGGAGTTCTCAGAGGGAAATTCATAGCTTTGAACTCACACATTAGGAAAACAGAACAGGAACAAATAAATACCCTAATGCTGCACTTCCAACATCTAGAAGTAGAAGAGAAAACCAAACCCAGAGCCCAAAGACAGGAAGAAATCATGAAAATTAGAGCAGAAATTAATTCAATTGAAATGAAGAAAACAGTTCAAAGAATTAAGGAATCAAAAATTGGTTCTTTGAAAGACTAAATAAAATCAATAAGTCCCTAGCTGACCTAATTAGAAACAGGAAAAAAAATCAAATAAAAGCAATAAGGAATGAAAAGGGTGTAATCACCACAGACCCATTGGAAATTCAGAAGATATCAATAGCTACTTTGAGAATCTTTGCTCTCACAGAATAAAAGGCACACAGGAAATGAAAAGAATCCTAGAAAGGTACAAATTACCAAAAGTGAATCAAAAATATATAACAACTCTCAATAACCCAATAACAGCCAATGGAATACAAAATGTAATAAAAGGCCTGCTGACAAAGAAAGGTCCAGGTGCTGATGGATACACAGCTGAATTCTATAAGAAATTTATAGAAGATATAGTCCCTAGACTCCTCAAACTCTTCACTGAAATTAAAAAGTAAACAGTTCTCCCAAAATCATTCTTGGAGTTAAGTATTATACTGATACCAAAACCAGGGAAAGACACAACTAAAAAAGAACTACAGGCCAATCTTCTTCATGAACACACATGCAAAAGTTCTCAATAAAATCCTACCAAATGAAATACAGCAAATCATCAAGAAGACCAAACACCATGACCAGGTAGGATTCATCCCAGGGATGCAGGAATGGCTCAATACTCAAAAATTCATAAATGCAATACACTATATCACTAAAGCAAAATCTAAAAAACCCACATGATCATCTCAATTGATGCATAAAAGGCTTTTGACAAAGTCCAACACTCATTCATGTTCAAAGTCCTACAGAAAACTGGAATAGAAGGCCTCTACTTCAATTTGATAAAAACCATGTGTGACAACTCAATGCCTAATACAATTCTAAATAGGGAAAAAACTGAATTTTTTTACTCTCAGATCTGGTACAAGACAAGTATGTCCTCTATCACTCCTCCTATTCAATATAGTTCTGGGATCATTAGCTACAGCCATTAGACAAGAGAGAGAAATAAAAGGACTAAGAATAGGTAAAGAAGAAGTTAAATTATCATTATTTGAAGATGACATGATACTTTACTTGGAAGACCAAAAAAACTCCACCAAGAAGCTACTGGAATTAATACATGAATTCAGTAGCATACCAGGATACAAAATCAATACCCAAAAGTCAATAGCATTCCTCTACACAGATAACAAACACACTGAGAAGGAAATTAGAGAAACAATTAATAGCACCACAGAAAATGAAATACCTTGGAGTTCATCTAAATAAAGAAGTCCAAATCTTGTCAAGGAAAATTACAGTACTCTGAAAAAACAGATCATAGAGGATTTCAGAAAATGGTAAGATATACCCTGCTCCAGTATAGAAAGAAACAACATTATGAAGTTGGCCATACTCGCAAAACTTTTGTACAGATTTAATGCAATCCCTATCAAACTATCACCAACATACATGGCAGACCTAGAGAATTTGTTCCTAAAATTTATTTGGAATCAGAAAAGACCTAGAATAGCAAAGGCAATCCTAGCCAACAAAGACAAGGCAGGAGGCATTACAATTCTTGAATTGAAATTATACTACAAAACTACTGTGATAAAATCAGCATGGTATAGGTAATGAAATAGACTTGAGGATCAATGGAATACATTAGAAGATGCATAGTCCTCTATGAACACAACCAACCACCTGATCTTGACAAAGGGATCAAACTTGCTTACTGGAAGAAAGATAGCCTCTTTAACAAATGGTGCTGGAAAAACTGTCTCTCTACATATCTAAAAGTAAAACTTGATGCAGGTCTATAACCAAGCTAAAGTCAAAATGGATTAAAGATCTGAATTAAAACAGAAACACTAAATCTCCTGGAAGAGAAATTAGGAGGACCTCTTGAAGACATAGGGGTAGGCAAAGAGTTCATGAACAAAAATTAAATTACACTGGTAATACTTGAAAGAATTAGCTGGGACCACCTCTTATACAGAAGTTTTTGCACATCAAAAAAAATTATCAACAAAGTGAAAAAACTACCCACAAATTTCAAAGAAATCTTAACTAATAAGCAGACAGACAAAGGTCTGCTCACTAGAATTTATAAAGAACTAAAAAACATTAGGGCCAGTACATTTAAAGACCCAATCCAGAAATGAGCATCTCAGATGAACACACACTTCTCAAAGGACGAAATTTAAGAAGCAAATAAATATATGATAAAAATCTCCACATCACTAGCCATCCATGAAATGCAAATTAATACAACACGGAGATACCATCTCAGCCCAGAAAGAATGGCTATCATAAACAAAACACCCAACAAGAAATGTGGGAGAGGGGCCGGGGAGATGGCTCAGTAGAATAAGTGCTTCCCTGTAAAGCACAAGGGCCTGAGTTCAATCCCCGTTTCCGAAAAAAAAAAAAAAAAAAAGTGGGAGAGGCTGTAGGGAAAAGGGTACACTTTTCTATTGCTGGTGGGAATGTAGACTGGTGCAACCATTATGGGAATCAGTGTGGAGACTCCTTCAGAAACTAGGACTGGAAATCCCCTTCAAGCCAACTATCCCTCTATTGGGAATTTTCCAGGAGAAACTGAAAATGTCATATCATATTGATATATGTGTACCTATGTTTTAGCAGCACAATTTGTGATAGCCAAATCTTGGAAACAACCAAGATGCCCATCACATGAGGAATGGCTGAAAAAGATGTGTTATTTTTATACAGTGGAGTATTAATCAGCTATAAAGAATGATAAAATTGAAGCATTTATATTTAAGTGAATGTCACTTGAAGATATAAGTGAAATAAACCAGACATACATGTGTAAATATCATAGTCTCCCTAGTACAAGAACTCAAAAGAAGAAATACAAATAGAAAGGTATAACACAATTATAAGTGAGAACTTGAGGATTGGACATCGAGGAGAGAGCAAAAAGAAAAGCTGGGAAAAATGACAAGGGCAAAGCCATACAGTTATTTGCACAAGATGGGCAGTGCAATAATCCTGAGAAACATCAGCAGGTTTTTGAAACTAGCAGTTAATTGGTAGGATCTCACCCTAACTATATATGCTGATACCTGCGAACCAAGGAACTGCACAGAAGATAGCAATGTTTAATAGAAGGGTCACAATTGGAATGCCTGTCATTCTGGTCTTCTATATATGTACTTCCTGTTATGACAAACCATTTGTCTCTGAAGTAAAAGTTTTCTTTTTAATGGGTAATAAAAAAAAGACACAAGAAAAAAAATGTTACAGGACTGTCCTGCTACAATGCTGTATATAGTCAGATTTCTAATTTTCTGTGTAAAAATATGTAATTGTTTATTCATATTCTTTAAATATTTTTCATTTCTTAAATTTTTTGTCACCATGTTCTGTAGGGACTTAAAGTTTAACATATCAATACTTGGTGGAAAATGCCTGTTCCTTGTTATGCCTAAGATGCTTGACATTCAGAGAGATAGTGAAGTTAAACCCAACTGCATATTTTGTAGGATAATAATAAGCTTCTCTCCTGGAGGGTTAATGACCTAAGTTTGCAGAACAAACATTAGAGAAATAGAAGGGCTGCAGGGACAGCCAACATTTTGACCCTATCCTTTCAAGTTCAGTTAAGACTCAGGACATAGGAGAACCTATATTGTAACATCATGTAATTCCATTGTGTCCCAATTTTTCTGATCAAGGAGATTATGGGGCAACAGAGCAACATGATTGATGTCATAGAAAGTGCCTAAGGAGAGTCACATGGAGAGCAAACATTCTCTCAGGCTTTCACAGAGAGAAAATTGGTCAAACAATGGCCGTGACTCATCCACACGGCTGACACTGACAAAGGATCTGCAAACTGTGGTACAGGGTTATGGGATAAATCCTGAGGGTACTTGACTGACCTTATCAGATACAAAAGTTGCATTTCTTGTTATATAGGTCTTGCTTTATCTTTGTCTTAACCATCCAGCAGAAAAGTATAAAATCGAGGTATATAAAGTAAAGCCATATTAATATGCTGAGATGTAAAAAGCTCAAGTCAACAACTTCTATGGATAACCCACTAATATTTTGGACTGCTGAGCTGTGTTGGATTGTTTTGCTGAATTCATGCAACTATAGCATTTAGATGCCAATTGTATACCCATCTCTGACAGGACTAAACAGAAAAAGGGGATACAAATGAAGGATCATTTTTTATCTTTATATGCAGAATAGTTAGGACAGATATACAGCTACTTTTGCTTAATTCAGTGAGAAGAAAGATTTGTACTCATAGCGTTTGGACAGCATATCCTGTCTGCATCTTGTACTATGG
>NW_004524582.1:9003279-9004280 GCF_000260255.1 Octodon degus | reverse complement strand
TTTAAACCAGCTATTCCTCTACTGGGAATTTTCCCAGAGGATCTGAAAATATCATATCATAGTGATATATGTGTGCCTATGCTTATAGCAGCACAATTTGTGATAGCCAAATCTTGGAAACAACCAAGATGCCCATTACCTGAGGAATTGTTGAAAAAGATGTGGTATTTTTACACAATGGAGTATTATTCAGCTATTAAGAATGATAAACTCGAAGGCTTTATATTGAAGTGGATGACACTTGAACATATACTAATAAGTGAAATAAACCAGACACACATGTGTAAATATAGTATAGTCTCCCTCGTATGAGAACTCAAAAGTAAGAAACACAAATAGAAATATATAATACAAGTGAAAGGAAAGCAGGATCTCAAGGACTTAACTAATCAGGAGAGGGAAAGGAGAAGAGCTAGGAAACATGACAACGTCAAGCAATACATTTTTATGTAGAAGATGAGCAAGGCAATGATCCTGAGAATCCTCAAAAGATTTTTTAATCTAGCAGTTATTTGAAAGTTTCTCACTCTGGCTGACTATATATACTGATACCTGTGAGCTAAGCTACTGCACTCCAGATGGTAATTTGTAATAGTAGTTTCATGCTTGGAGTGCCTGTCATTCTGGTCTACTGAACACGGCCTGCTTGTCATGACATACCAGTTGCTGCTATGATGTCTCTCAGGTAGATGGTTGTTCAAGAAATAGGGGGTGGTGAAGGAAAGAAATAGTCAGGAAAAGGAATATTGTGGGACTGTCCTGCTTCAAGGTTGAATATGGTGAGATTTTTGGACTTATGTGCAAACATGACAAGTATAAAATTCTGTATGCCTATTTTTAAAATATATTCTAATTTTTAAATATTTTTATCATATTCTGTAGGGACTTAAAGTTCAACATATCAATACTTGATGAACAATACCTGTTCCATATTATGCCTAAGATGTTTGATATGCAGACAGATAGTGAGGTTATGCTTAACAGCCTAAGTTGTTCGATAA
>NW_004524582.1:9001460-9003179 GCF_000260255.1 Octodon degus | reverse complement strand
ATTTTGATCGCTATTTTAATAAATTTATAGAATGCCTTTATATAGCATTGGATTTTTTCTTTATGTTTAAACAATGATACTTCCAGACAAATGAGGAAAGAAATGAAGCATGAAATATTTTTTTCTTACCCTATTCTTTCTTACTGGATTGATATCTTTGTAGAAAAATAGAACTTTCTAGAAGGTTTAATATTCATGGACTATCTTGATGGCAATAACATCAAGACTTCCCACTCAAAAGAATCAAAGCTGAATGACTTTCTCAGTTACTGTTGTCTTATTCCTGGGTCAAATACCCAACCCTCAAAATGAAGGAAGGAAAGGTTTATTTAGCTCATAGATGCTGGAGATTTCAGTCCTTACTTAGCTGGCTCCCAGGACAGAATGAAACATGGCAGAGAGCAACCTTTCATGGCAGCGGCAAAGAGCACAGAGCAAAATGGAGGAGTAGCAGCAACAATGGAAACAGAAAGGAAAAGTCTCCCTTAAGTTGTATTCAGGATAAGTCCCAAGGCTTCAAGTAGTACTCCACTCATAATCCCAGCATCACTCACTCCCTTCATCTCAGTGGATCAGGAAGACTAGAGTTAATCACAAACTCTAGAAGTCTGCCCTAGAAAATATGATTTTATTTTTCCATTTTCTTTTGAACAGGATCAAAATTCTATACCTTCTTCTTCAGAAGCTTTTTCATCTTCTTCACAAAATACAACACAATTTAGTCTTTTTCACTCAGTTCTTAGTTTTTTAAAATTATTTTGGTCTCTAGTCATCTTGGGCATACATTTACATATTATTGAAAACATGAAGATACTTCCTTTTGTTGATTAAAGTAATAGTAGATTACTATTGTTACCACCCTAGAAACACCTGATTTCATCTGTTAAGAGCAAAAATTCCTTCAGGTCATCAGATCTTTCAGTGCTGACTGTACAGATTAATGCTAAAATGTACTTTAACAACAAGATTCATTTAAAATTAGTAGTTTTCACTGTTACAGGATACAGAATGGTATTTTAGTAATAATTTCAAACAATTTACATTACATTGAATAAAGTTATTTTATTCAAAATATGACAAATCATAAAATTTTTATTTTAATCAGTTATGTTAATATCTTTAATGGAATAAAATTAAACATCTGGAAATTGTAAAAAATGAAAGGAAGTCTGCCCCATGATCAAATGAGGCTCTGGGCAAACAAATACACACACACTATAACAATGAAAATAGAACAAGATCTTTCAAGTGATAAAAGAGAGAACACTTAAAAAATCTAAAATTTTGTATCCAAATAAAACATCATCTAGGGTACAAATTTAAAAAAAATTTAAACACAAACTGTAAGAAATTCAATTTCAACAGACTTGCATGAGAAATGCTTAATATTTTCTTCATTATGAAACATCTGCATTGAATTACATATGTTGTAGATAATTTGATATATCCCTACATATCTTACTGTAGTCCTTTTTTGACTCATATTTTTGTTTATGCTTCAGATGAACTCTTTGTTTCTTCAAGTACATTAACTTTACCTCTTGCATTCAGTTGTTTTTTTTTAGTTTGATAAATTCTTAATTTGTAATATCCAGCTACGTCTATACATTTATATAAAATTTCTTTATGTGTTAGTGAACACATGTCCATATATTTGTAATGTGAGATATACACACCTAGCATCTTTCTTTCTTTCTTTCTTTCTTTGTTTCTTTCTTT
>NW_004524582.1:8986121-8989615 GCF_000260255.1 Octodon degus | reverse complement strand
GCCTAAGGAGAGTCACATGGAGAGAAAACATTCTCTCAGGCTTTCACAGAGAGCACATTGGCCAAGCATTGGCCGTGACTCATCCACATGGCTGACACTCACAAAAGTTCTACACTCTGAGGTACAAGATCTCAGGATAAATCCTGAGGGGATTTCACTGACCTTCTCAGACACAAAAGCTACAAATCTTGTTGTATAGGTCCTGCTTTACCCTGATCTTAACCATCCAGAAGAAAAGTATAAAATCAAAATATAAGAAATAAAGCCGTGCTGTTATATTGAGCTGTGGGGGACTCAGGTCAACAATTTCTGACATTGTCAGTTAAGCGGAAGACCCAATACTATTATGGGATACTGTACTCTTTTAGAATATTTTGTTGAGTTTACACACCTATAATATTCAAATAACAGAACTTAACAAAAAAAAAAGGATACAGATGAGTGTCCATTTTGTATCTGTGTATTCAAAGTGTTTGGGATAGATATGTAGTTACATTCTCTTAATGAATAAAAAGATTTGTTCAGATGGTGTTTGTACGTAGGATATCATGTCCGCATCTTGTACGGTAGTTAACCACTAAGAAGAATGTATGCTGTGTGTTAATTATTGAAACTGTCCTACTGATTTGATTTGAAACTATCTCATTGCTATTTATTTATCAATAAAACTATGGCAAATAAAATAAAATATTCATTCTCACTTCAGTAACTACTTTGCAAACTCAAATGCCCTTCTTATACAAAATCTCACTATAAACTTCATCTGGCAATTTTCCCCAGGTATTTTTAGATATATTTTTGTCCTTTCCTATAATAAAAACTTCTTTTGCTACTACTATATTGTCATTGACCCAGCAGTTGTTTAGTGGACAAGAATATAATCTCCATCAAAGATTCAAAAGTCCCAAATGAGAGAGCTCTCCTTCCTTCTGCATCACTCGTATGGGAGAGCATTCCCAGAGTGCTTTTTGCATTCCAGGAACTGTGCATATTGTTTTAGGTGTTTCATAATGTGTCAGCTTGTGGGGCTATTATATGAGAATAGTTAAAGTTTATAAAATATAAATGCACATGTAATCTTCTTCTATGAAATATAACAAAATTTTAACCTTTAAAATGATCTGTTCCACTTGAAGACAATTTCAAATTTTGATGAGGCAAATAAGTTGTCAGTGAGTTTAGAAGTTAGATTTAATACACTGAATAGAACACCCACACTTGCTTTGGAGAAAGTACCACCAGCCATAAACCTACTCTTAAGCGTACTTTCTTCTAGATGAACAGAGAAATACATGCAAGTAAGGGAGTCAATAATTAAAGAATACTGCAAACAAATTTAAGTATTTACTTTTAAAAACCCATGTGAAATGATTATGGTCTAATTTAAGTCATTTTCACTGAAGTGATGCTAAATTTATTCATTGTATAAGACAAAAGGAAACTTCCCACTTGATGTATTATTTCTGCTCCATGAAAATCTGAAAGAATCAATGCTTTAGATAAAAAACATAATTTCTTTGTTCATTTTCCATGAAGAAACTCTTCTGAATCAGTAAGATTTTCTTCTGAATATAACACTAGCATATTTTAAATGGCCTACATAAATGTGTGGATTTTGCTGATTTCATATTTGAAATAAAGTAGGGCTCCTGCAAAGTATTAATTGATTTATAGCGAGCAGAGTTGAGTGTGATTCCATGGAGCGCAAATGTACTTACAGTAAGTGCTACGACCTCCCAGGGGAGGGCCCAGGATGTTGAGCAGAGCAGCCCTGGGCAGCTTCTGGAGAAATATCAATCAGTTTCTGCATGTTTTTTAATGTGTCTGAGGGGAGCTTTTGTTTTTCACAGGATCTTACTGCTTTTGCTATCAGGAAAAATTTTAGCTGGGCATATAATATTTTCATATTTTGGAAACATGAATAAATAAGACAATAAAATATTGAGATATGAGCTCAGAATGGGAAAGGGAAAACACAGGCAGCCAGCCAAGGCCCATTTACACAGCACATCAGTCTTCTTTTCCCCTACGTGCTGAGCTAAGTTCCTTCGCTGACTTGCTCCATTCCAACTCACCATCCCTCAGCTTGCTGCACTGCAAAGATAAGGACCCATTTCCTTGGGGGAATCAGTTCTTGTAACAGTTAATCGACCGCTAAGTGCTGAAGCACCCAAGGTAAGGCAGCCGTACATCTGGAAAGAACAATCTGCCTCACAAGAGGCATGGTTTCCCGGAGATATTTGGAAGTTTATTGATTTCAAGAGAATTGAAATCTTGGACATACGTGCTGTTTGCTCAAAGGAGTTTATCACAGCGCTGTGACCTTCCTGGACTCGGTGACTCTGCAGGAGAAAGTGACTGTGGCACTTTCACAGTGGCCTGGAAAGACAAATATCACACAAGAGTTTTAATAGGAATTATTGAAGGCTTGGGGCTTGGAAGCAGGGTTGTTAAAATCCTGAGTCTTGAGCATGTCTTAGAATAAATTCATTTGCATTACATTATTAATGTTGTGTGTGTGTGTGTGTGTGTGTGTTGTTTCATCTCATCATTCTGTATTTTTGTGTGTAATCATTATGCATTTTTGAATTTTATTTTTCCTTAATGATTCATGAGTCATAATTTCTGGTACGTTTGATAATTCCTTGAAGGTGGGGTAAGGACAAGAGGCAACTTTGTCCTTCAAAAAGATTACTCTCTGACCCCAGAGGATTGTTTCAGAAATTAGGTCACTAATAGAAGTGATTGTCATTGTGTCAGCTGTCATAGTTTTGTGAGTTTTTTTTTTTTTTTTTTTTTTTTTTTTGGTATTTTAGGGAAGGGTCTACAGGATGTTCAGGGTATTGCTACTAGATGGGACTTGTGGTGATCCACCTGTTTACAGCCTCCCAAGAGCTGGGATTATAGGCGCACACCACCACCCCCAGTCTCAATTGCCATCTCAGAGCTCCCTGGGAGTGGAGCTAGCACACCATCCCTGGAGATCTAACCCCTGGTCCCTGCACCTACTTTTAGGCACCTTAATCCGCTGAGCTATTTGGCCTGCCCAGTTTGGTGAGTATTAATGAAACATAATTATACATTGTTTTTGTCACGTTTTGGTTCCTAGGTTTCTTTCTCTTCTTTGTCCCCAGAAGACTCTTATGATTTTGCCATCCATTGATACATAAATTCACAAATCTGGGAAATATTATTTTATTTCTTCTATTCTGCCACAGGGTGAAGGGAGACAAGTAACAGATGGAGTAAATCTACCAAGAGAGAAAGGTATTAATTATTACCGTGAGGATTAAGACCATGTGTGTAAGTCACATGTCACATATGTGCAAATAAGCCACAATACAAAGTGAGAATTGGACTTCATTTTGAGGGTCTTCTATTTTGCAGCTCAGGTCATACCCAGGTCATTTGGATCTCTGTGCTTTCACGCTTTCAATCATACATAGATTGATTTGATTTAATTGTAATTTGAAGGGGACACTGATCAATTAAAA
>NW_004524582.1:8981033-8986021 GCF_000260255.1 Octodon degus | reverse complement strand
TTTTTTGCAGAACCGGGGATTGAAATCAGACCGCTGCACTTGCCAAGGAAGCGCTTATTTACTGAGCCATCTCCCCGGCCTGTGTTTCTTTCATATGATTTTCCATATCTGAGGTAAAATTGTTTACCATTTCCCAATAGTTCTTTGTATTTTCCATAAAACATTCCTGGTTAGTTTTAAATTTTAGCTTCTGATAAATTAAAAATCTTGGTCAAAGACCTCTGTCTTTATTAATTATGCAATTAAATAAATATTATATTTAGGTTTTGCTTAGATGTTTTATATATTTTTTATAGAATACTTATCTTATACAGTCCAGAAATATGGTTTTGGGGTGTCTGTAGTGTTGTCTTTGCCCTCTAATCCTCCCTTCAGCTTTCTTTTTTCTCTGCTTCCAGCACCCATAGATAAATTACCCATTGCATAATTTGTTCTATGACATACAGAATCTTTTCTATTTGTTCCAAACATCAGCCTTCTGTAGCTGAAGACCAGCATCCGCTCAAGCGTCTGTTCCTCCCTTTCTGACTGCCACCCTTCCTGTCCTCATTCCTGGCATTATAATGTGGCTGCTGTGGCTCTTTCTTAGCTTTTCTTACCTGTCCTACTTTTGTTTATTATTTTGTTAATAAAGGCTCCTAAAAAAATTGAAGAGCAGATAACACTCTTTCTAATCTGTCATATCAGTACTCACCCAGTCACCTAAGGATTTTATTTCATACTTCAGCTATTCCTTACTGCAGCTATTAGCAAATTCTTTTTTTTTTACCATTTCATCACTTTTTTTCATAGATGAAAATAGTTAAATCTACTTTCTCCAATCAATATCTTGTCTTTCTCTGAAATTGTCATTTTATTTATTTCCTTAACTCTGATTATTTTTAAAAAGTTTTGATTTTAGTTTATATGGTTGTACTTTGTTGTTATGATGAAAATGTAGTATTTCATAATTTTAAGTCCCAAATAAGCCACATATCTTCTTCTTTACTATTATTTCTAATTTTTAGTTCTTATATTTATTCCTAGATTTTATTTAAACATCTAATATAAACATGTTGTATAATTTTTGCATGTTTCTTCAACAGTAAATATATGTGACGATTCAGAGCTAGGATATCTCCATTAAAACTGATTTAAAAGTGACTTAGTCATTAAAAATTTTGTCTCTCATTACTTTTTCCACCAAGTAGGACCATTACATAGTAAAGGAAGTCTCAACAAACAGCCTTACTTCTGACTCAAGAGTGTAGGAGCAAAAGTGAGCTGCAGATCTTGCAGGGTCTTTATCCTGGTGAGTTAGTGTGCACCTTCTGGATCTCTGCAACCATGAGGGGCTAGCACATTTCAGACCCATACTTGTTCTATGATTATATTCAAGATGATCTCAGCCTAAGCAAGGTTTTCCACAGTCACAAGTGCACCAGTTCTGTTGAATATCTCTGACAGCTTCTCAAATTCATCCTCCTCTGTGACAGGTTATGATATTTTTCCCTGGAGAAATATACACAAGATAAATGCAAGTCAGCTAGTATTTCACATACCTACAGAATATCTCTATTAAGAACTTATAGCTAATTCATTAGTCATTCCAAGTACACACCTACTCTATGAATAAAAAAAATTTATATATATGTAAATATTTAATATAAGTCACAGAAAATTCCTTCAAAGTCCTTAAATCTATGCCAAATATTATATAAATTATAAATTTTGGGGAGATATAAGATGGACATGAAATGCTAATTTTTGATGAATTTAAGTAAAGATATAAGTTTTCATATTAGTACTTTTATAAAGAAAAAACCTGTTTAATTCCATATTGTAAAATTTAATGTTTTTCCATTTTATTATATCATAATTTATTTATAGCCCTAGCTCAATTAGTTTTTCCTTCACGACTTGGAACATTTCATTTTTGCTTGGTAGTAATATTATTTCTTGGTAGAGGCTTAATGCATTTTTCATTACTTTAGATTGTTCAGTGATATCTAATAATAAAAGTCCTGATGCCACCAATTTTCAACTATCTAGATAATGTTAACATAGATGATTGAAATCCATATATATATATATATATATATATATATATATATATAGAGAGAGAGAGAGAGAGAGAGAGAGAGAGGTTCCCCAAATCTTTTTTATTAAAACTTTCTTGATTCGAATGACAGATTCTAGCAAAAGGAAATGATTTGAGCTAAATAAAGTTTTTCTCCCCTTCCTGAATCCATCAAGAAAGTGCTAATGAGAACTTCTAGGTAGCGAGCCTCTAACATACAGCCAGGAATAACACATGAGCTGTGAGGATCAGCAGTTGGAAAATGTAAGCAAGAGCATATTTAAATTGTAGTTCAGTTAAGAAATCTGAAATGTTCAAAAAGATAAAATTAGTATAATACACAGTAAATTTTGGAAGATACAAAGAAATAAAGGGAAGTTATGAACCATGCACAACTTATTTCAGCATACACTCAACTAGCATTATTCTGTAATAAGCACTAGGTTTTAACATTCAGTAAGTCACTGCAGAAAGAAAAAATGAGTAATTAAAATAAGTATGTAACATTTGCTTTTTATACTGTGATTAAAACATGTAATCTAAAATAGAAGTAAAGAAGAAAAGGTACAAATTTTTCCAAAAATTAAAATTATGACTAAAGCAAAAAGGCTATGTTCATAATAGCAAATGATAATGAAAAAGCAACATAAATACTTGTAATTTAGATACTTAGTAATGAGATACTTTTTACAGTGTAAAATATAAGCAGCCAAAAATATCTTGCTTATTCTAATGTAATATGTGTCTGAAAACAATTGAAAAACAAGCCTTTCTGAAAGATAATATACTCTCAAAAAAATCATTAAAATCTAAAGCTAAAATTATGCTGATTTTCATAGTCTCTATTGCAAAATAAACATGAAACATGATTTCAAAATAAAAAACATTTTGAAATTAATTAACTGAATTTATTTATTTAAATTTTAGATTAATTTTTTTCTCACCTTTGTAAACTTTGTTTGGCTCTAAGTTTCATTAGACAGTTATTGTACTTCCTTGAAAAGAAGTATGAATGTATTGTGTAAGTACCTCTCTCTCTGTCTCTCTCTGTATCTGTCTCTATCTGTCTGTCTGTCTATCTGTCTGTCTCTCTCTCTCTCTCTCTCTCTCTCTCTCTCTCTCTCTTTCTCTGTCTATCTTTCTGACAGGTATAGTATAATGGTATCCTGTGTATTTATTTTCCTTTCTAAAAGTATTTGCCCCAAGTTGTCTTAAAAATATTACTATTTCTACCTCTCATTTAAATTTCTGAATATCCAGATGAACAAAGAGAAAATGGTCCTCCCATATCATTGGCTTTAAAAACATACAGTACACATTTACACAGACACAGACACAGACACAGACACAGACACAGACACACACACACACACACACACACACACACACACACTAGTGGTGTTTTAAAATATTCACTGCTTTTCAACTATCAGGAGTTTCACATATTTCTAAATCCATTTATCCAATTCCATACTACTGTAAATAACTACTTGATACTTACTATTTCCTCCCTAGACTAAGCCACATCATGAATTATGATTTGTTCACAATTTCTTAATCTAATCCTTCCCTTCAGCTTTGGCATTGCCTCTCTATAGTGTTTCTTTTATTTCAGTATTTTAGTTCACACCCAAGCTGCGAAATACATTGTTTTGGTTTTATTTTTTTACCCTATACTTCTTGAATCATTTTATGTGTCTTTATTTCCTTTCTCCATTATACATTTCATTTCCATTAGAAATATTAACTTGTTAGTATGTATTTATTGACTTTTCATTTACCTTTTAAACCCACCTTAGAAAAAAAGCCTTATCGTTTATCCAATGATATAGACATTTAAACTCAACATACCTAAAACTTAGTTTCTATTGAGTTATTTTTAAGTCCCTCAAATTGAACTACTTTTAAAGTGTTATTTCTCACTTATTTAAAATGTTCGGGTGTCAGAGAGTTTCCGGCTACCCTGTGCCAGCGGGACCAACTCCGGATTCCAGCCCAGGCGCAGCGTGGGTCAGACCCTCTTCCACCTCCTTGGGACTCACCCCAACGACTCTGCAGTGCCTCCCCCACCCCGCCCAGTGAGCAGGAATTTCTGCAGCGTTCAGGAAACACCCAGACCCAGTCCTAGCTCAGACGCAGGGAGAGTGTGGGAAAGCTGACCCTACCCCTACTCCACCTTGTCCCCTCCAGACTCAGCTCAGGCCTGGCATACAGGCCTGGGGTGTAACCCTGCAGCTGCAATCCCTAAAGAGAGGGTAGAGGATAGAACCACCCAGCTAGTCCAGGAGCAGAACATCTTGCCAAAGGGTCACAACAGGTTCACCCTCAAGGGCAGCAGCAGGAAAGAGCTGAGCACAGCAGCCAGACCCAAGCAGGGCACAGCAGGATAAATCCAGACTTTATAGATCTGGACCTGAACTTCAGTACGTACTAAATTTATAACTACAACGAAGATCTACAACAAATGTCAGAAGACAGGGCTACACAAAATGACAAGAAGGAACAAAATACAACCTCAGAACCCAACACCACCTGTAAAAAGTGCAGAGGACACTAACACAGAACAAATTGGGAGTCACACACCTGAAAGTAATGAATCAACGGCTTCTCAAATAAAGAAACAGTTGCAGAAAGGTATAGAGGAACTCAGATTGGAAATAAAAAAAAAGAAATCCCTGAATTAATAACATCTGCAGTAAAGAACCAAATGCAGAAACATATGGAGGAAACTCAGTAGCCACCCAGAACAAGTGCAGAGTACACTAGCTCAGCTTAAATGCATGAATTAATAGCATCGATAGTAAATAAGCAACAGCAGAAAGATATAGAGGAAATCAGAGCACAATTCTTTCCTGAAAAAAAAAAAAAAGAATTCTCAGAACTCATAGCATCTGAAGTAGAGAAGCAACTAAGGAAACATAGGGAGGAA
>NW_004524582.1:8979039-8979778 GCF_000260255.1 Octodon degus | reverse complement strand
ACAATGATCAAGCGAAATAAAGAAGGCCACTATATACTGGTTAGGGGAAAAATTCAAGAGGAAGAGGTAACACTCATAAATATGTATGAACCAAAACAGGAGCAACCAACTATATAAAGCAAATCTTAATGGGCATGAAAAATCTAATATCCAATGCCACAATTTTAACAGGAGACCTTAACACCGCCTTATCTTCAAAAGATAGGTCAATCAGACAAAAACTTAGCAAAGAAATAACAGAACTGAACCAGAGCTTGAAACAAATGGACTTGGTGAAAATATACGGTATTCCACCCAAACACAGTTGAATACACGTTTTTGTCAGCTGCACATGGGTCATTTTCTAAAATAGACCACATACCAGTCCTTAGATCATGTTTAAGTATATGCAAGAAAACAGAAATTATCCCATGCACAATATCTGACCACAGTGCATTGAAACTGGAAATAAATGTCAAAAGAAACCAGAAAAAAACCTTAAATACATGGAAAATAAATGACACCCTACTCAGCAATGAATGAGTCACAGATGAAATTGAAGAAGAAATTCAACAATATCTTCAATTCAACAGCAATTCAAGCACAACTTAATGTAATTTTTGGGATACGATGAAAGCAGTTCTCAGAGGGAAATTCATAGCTGTGAACTCACACATTAGGAAAACATAATGGGAACAAATAAATACCCTAATACTACACCTTCAACAACTAGAAAAGGAAGAGCAAACCAAACCCAGAG
>NW_004524582.1:8953710-8972025 GCF_000260255.1 Octodon degus | reverse complement strand
TTCCCCTTTAACAACAGATTGAGAGAGAGAGAGAGAGAGAGAGAGAGAGAGAGAGAGAGAGAGAGACAGACAGACAGACAGACAGACAGAGGTAAAGTTCAACTGTTTGTTTCTTTCCATAACTCTTTTAAGTGGATTCCTGTCATGGAGTGCCATCTTGTTAATATTTCATTTTGACCACTGCTTCATTTTTTTTTTTTTTCTGGTGGGGAAGCAGGGATTGAACTCAGGCTCTTGCACTTGCCAGGCAAGCGCTTAATTTACTGAGCTGTCTCCCTGGTTCACTGCTTCATTTTTGTGGGAAAATATAATCCTTATAGAATTCTTTTTAAATTGTTCCTGATAAGGATTTTTGACATTTTAAGCAAGTTTCCAGCAATATCTGAGAACAAGGGAAATAAATATTTTTTAAATGTTGATGAATAAATATGTAAATATCCTATGAGGTAATTAATTCATTTTTGAGGTCTTTCCCATGTTCCTTCATTACTCCTGTTCTGTATCCTCATTTTAATGCTTGAAAACTATCCAGTAAAAGGCTACAATTCATCTTTCATTTGAAACATCCTCTGCTGTTGGATATTTATGATATATTATACTGTTTCCTAGAAACCTTAAGTTGAGAGAATACTTCCTGCTGGTGTCTGTAAGTAGCTCTTTGTAATAATATCCAATTTGCAAAATTTATTTACTCAAAAACAATTTTTTTTCTGAAGAGTATTATTAATAAAGTATCTACTGCTTTTTAATGATCATCCTTCACATTTCATTGAAGCATTCTGGGCCTTCTTCATATACATTTATTAAATATCTATAATGATTTTTCATTTGAATTAACTTGACTTTTAGAAAAGTTTAAGGTTTATACTGAAATTTAACAGAAAATAATAAGGGCTCTCATAATACACCCTTGGCTCCCCCACACACAGCCACACCTCTACCAACACCCTGTCCCATAGTGGCACTTCTATTACATGCTGTAAGCCAGCACTGACACATTACTACCAAAGGCATAGTTCATACTCAGATTCACTCAAACTACATTCTTTGTTTGGACAAATAAATATGTACATTTATCCACCATTATGCTATCATAAGAAAATTCCACTCATTGAAAATTCCATTCTCTTTTATTTATTTGTCCTTTTACCTATCCAAACCCTCTCAGCCTGTCTATGCTGCACATGATGTGGTCTTTTCTAGAATGTTGTATAGTTGAAGTCAGACAGTATGTAGCCTTTCAATGGGCCTCTTTTACTAGTTGACATCATTGTAAGTTTTCACTCTGGTTTCTATGCCTTTGTAACTTATTTTATTTTCTTTTTTCTATTTTCTTTCTTTCTTTTTTCTTTCTTTCTCTTTCTCTCTCTCTTTCTTTCTTCCTTTCTTCCTTCCTTTCTTCCTTCCTTCTTTCCTTCCTTTCTACTTTCTTCTTTCTTTCTTTCTTTCTTTCTTTCTTTCTTTCTTTCTTTCTCTCTTTCTTTCTTCTTTTTCTTTCTTTCTTTCCTTCCTTTTTATGTAGGACAGAACATATGATATTGCACTTGCCAGGCAGACACTTATGCTGATGTGTAGCTCTTTTCTTTCCTTTTTGTTCTTTAATTTTTATTTTTAAAAGAGACTACAAAATAGTGTCAAAACAGAAAAATGATGCAGAATTTACATGGCTGACACTGACAAAGGATCTACAATCTGAGGTACAGGATCTCAGGATAAATCCTGAGGGGATTTCACTGGCCATATCAGAACCAAAAGCTACAACTCTTGTTGCATAGGTCTTGCTTTATCTTGGTCTAAACCATTCTGCAGAAAAGTATAAAAACGAAGTATAAGAAGTAAAGCTATGCTGTTATGCTGAGCAGTAGGGGACTCAGATAAACATTTTCTGACATTGCCAGTGAAGCAGAAGATTCAATGCTATTATGGACTATTGGACTCTTA
The DNA here is from genome assembly GCF_000260255.1 of Octodon degus. Lineage (NCBI taxonomy): Eukaryota > Metazoa > Chordata > Mammalia > Rodentia > Octodontidae > Octodon > Octodon degus. The sequence goes on along the minus strand of NW_004524582.1, from coordinate 8,970,084 downwards.
GAATATTTTGCTAAGTTAACACACCTATAATATTCAAATAACAGAACTTAACAAAAAAAGGAGTTACAGATGAATGCTCATTTTGTATCTGTGTATTCGAAATGTTTAGGATAGATATATAGCTACATTCTCTTAATGAATAGAGGGATTTGTTTTAATAATGTTTGTAAATAGGATATCATGTCCGCATCTTGTGCAGCAAATGACCACTAGGAAGAATGTATGCAATGTGTTAATTATTGAAACTATCCTACCAATTTTGTTTGAAACTGTCTCATTGCTATTTGTTTCTCAATAAAATTATAGGAAAAAACAAAATAATGTAAATTTCACAGTATTTATTGTATTGTAGTGCTGTCTTCAAATTACTAGTTCATATTACATGACATATGCATGCAAAATTGGAAGAAATAAATATATAAGAAAATAAGAATAGAACCAAACAAATTAAGCACCAACAGTTTCTTTCCACAGACCAACAGATATCCACAATGTAGTTGTCCAACCCTTTCTGCTTACATACATAGATATATATCTCTTTCCCCACTCCCTCTCCTGTCCTTCTTCTCAACTCAGTAATTCCTTCATTTTCAACAGGATCATTTCCTTTTCCCAGTATTGATTGTAGCATTCAGATTTTATTTTTCTTTCAGGTTCTCACACTAAGGTGATTATACAATGTTTACACTTACAAGTCTGACTTATTTCACTTAAAATGGCCACTAGTTGCATTCAGTTATTTCAGTTATTTATAAAAGCCTCAAATTTATGTTGCTGTTATTTTTAAATACCTCAATAATACTCCATTGTGTAAAACTATCACATCTTTTTCATTCATTCCTCAGTTGAATGACAGTAGAGTTGCTTTCCAGATTTATCTGTGACAAATTGTGCTGTGATAAATAACGGTGCATATATACAACTATGGTATGATGTTTTCAGTTCTTCTGGAAAAATACATAGGAGGGGAAAAGCTGCATTGAGAGGAATCACCAAAACTAGTTTTTTGGGGGAATCTCTACACTTATCTTCCCAGGGGTTATACCAGTCTTAGCTCCTACCAATAGTGGAGAAGTTTTCTTTTTCCACACAGTTCTCCAGCACCTGTTATTGACTGACTTCCTGATGATAGCCATTGTTTCTGTGGTGCGATAGAATTTCAGGGTTGTTTTAATTTTCATTTCTCAAAGAATCAATGATGTTGAACATTTTTTCATGAGATGTCCATTTTTTCAAATGGGTCTTTGAATTTGTGGGGCCTGACTTTTTAAAATTCTTATATACTGTATATAGAAGGCCTTTGTTGAAGGGACAGTCAGCTATAGTTTTTCCCAGTTTGTGGGTTTTCTTTTTACTCTGCTGGTGGTTTATTTTGATGTGCTGAATCTTTTAAAAAAGATGAGATACCAGTAGGTGATTCTTTGAAGTATTTCCCATGCTGTTTGGTTTTTATTCATGAACTCTCTACCTACCCCATGTCCTTAAGATTTCTGCCTACATTTTCCTCCAGGAGCTTTAGTGTTTCTGTTTTAATGTTTAAATCTTTGATCCATTTTAACTGTAGTAAAGTGCATAGTGATACACATGAGTCTAAGTTTAGCCTTTGGCATATGGAAAGCCAGTTTATCCAGCACCATTTATTGAACAGGCTATCTTTCTTCTAGTGAACTTTTTTCACAGTTTTATCAAGGATAAGGTGGCTGCATGTGTTTGCAGTTGTGTCTGCATCTTCTAATTTTTTCCACTGATCCTCAGGTCTGTGTCTATGCCATTACTGATTTCATCACAGTATTTTTATAGTATAATTTCAAGTCAGGGATTTTGATGCTTCCTGCCTTTTTTTGTTGTCTATAATTACTTTTGACATTTTGGGTCTCTGCTGGTTCCAGATGAGTTTGGGGAAAGTTTTCTCTACCTATGTGAGGTATACTAATGGCATTTTAATTGAGATTTTATTGAATATGTATAATAATTTTGGGATTACAGTAGTAGGCCCTCCCAATTTCACAGTTCAACCTTAGTGGATTCACTGTTTTGTGGGGTTTCAAAAACTATTAATCTAAATAATTTTCACTATATCATGGGATTTTGCAGTACCATACATCATATGCATATCATTAAAATTATGTAGGCTTATGAGTTTAGAAAATGATTAAGAACATTAGAGTTGTTTTTAATAGTGTGGGAAAGGCTTATAAGAGCTTGAGAAGGGTTTCTAAAGCCTTAAAATATATAAATACTAAAATAAATATAACATTGCTACTTTTCTGATTTTCACTTGTTGTAGGGAGTGAAAGCTCTGCTTTAAGTGAGGGATCATTTTATGGTTATTTTCTCAATGTTGGTTCTTCTTATCCAAGAGCAAGAAACACTTTCCATTTTCTCAAATCCTTTTAATCTCTTTTCTCAGAGTACCATAATTTTCACTGTATACACTTTTACTTCCTTTGTGAAATTGATTAATAAATACTCTATTTGCATGGATGTTATTGTGATAGGTGTGATGTCCCTAATTTCTCACTTAGTGTATTTGTTGCCTGTGTACAAAAATACTAACCATTATTGAGTGTTGACTTTGCATCCAGCTGGACTACTGAATTTGTTTATTAAAACTACAAGCCTCTTTGTGGAGTTTTGAGGGTCTTCTATGTCGATTATTATGCTATCTACAAATAATGACAATTTCACTTATATTCCTTTCCTTTTTCTTTTCTTTCTCTTGTCTAATTGCTCTCACTAATGTTTCCAGAACTACATTCAATAGGAGTGCATACAGTGGGTATTCTTCTTTTGTTCCTGTTCTTGAAGTGAAGGCATTCAGTTTTTGCCCATTTAGTATGATGCTGGCTGTTGATTTCACATACATAGCTTTTATCAGGTTAAGTACTATCTATTCTGTATCTCTGTAGGGTTTCAATCATGAATGAGTGGTGGAATTTGTCAAAAGCTTTTTCTGCATCTATTAAGATGATCATGAGGTTTTCTTCTTGGTCTATTGGTGTGCTGTATCACACTTATGGATTTGCATATGTTGAACCATCCCTGAATTCCTGGGATGGATCCCATTTGGTTGTGATGTATAATCTTCTTGATGGTTTGCTGCAATTTGTTTACTACCATTTTACTGAGGATTTTTGCATCTATGTTCATTGGAGAGATTGGCCTGTATTTCTTCTTTAGTTGGATCTTTCTCTGGATTTGTTGTCAAAATAATACTTGCCTCCATGAATGAATTTGGCATAATTGGTCTCTCCCAATTTCATTGAAGAGTTTTGATAAAGTTGGCATTAAGCATTTTCTAAATTTCTTATATAATTCCTCTGTGAATCTATTAAAATCTGAGCTTTTCTTTGCTGGTCAATTTTTTGTTACCTTTTCAATTTTATTTTTCATTATTGAGTTAATCAGAGTTTATACGTCTTTTGACTCAGCTTTGGCATTCCATATGTATCTATGAAGCTTTCCATTTCCTTTATGTTTTCCATCCAATGAGGTTAAAATTTTGGAAGTAGGTACTGATGATCTGAATTTGCCTTTGTTAAACAATTCATTATCATTTTGTAGCTTCTATGATTATTATTAATATATTCATAAGTGAAGGTTTTCTGTCTGTGAAGTCAAAATATCATTGTGGATAAAAGCTATGCTTTAATTTCAGAACAAGAATATAAGCACTTTGTTTCCTTCTTATTGTTTTGAACTGGTTGCTCATTATATTCATTAAGTTGACAGGAAAGAAAATGGAAGAGAATTAGGTGAACTATATTACCATAAATCAAAGTAACATAGAACGTAGATGATTTGAATATGATAAAAATATATCTGATTACATCATAGATAATTAAGGATGATATTATCTTGAGAAACATAAATACAAATCATCTATGTGTATCTGTAAAGCTGGTTAAATTCTTAGGTAGCAAGTACCACCTAAGAGCATCTAAGGATCAGGAGCTTCATAAAACTGTGTCCTGGGTTCTGGCAAGGAAGTGAAGGAAAGGAGAGGTGCGACATAATTTTGGGAAGATGGATATGTTCTGATACAATGCAATTTCAGAATAAATCTGAGACTATTTTGCAAAAAGTATTTAAGGTATTGCTTCTCTGAGAACAATAGAGAATGGAAAAGAGAAATGTAATCTTTTCTATTCCTTTCTGTCCATGTTAAAGAGGTGCTAGGTATAGGATGCTGCTATGATTTCTATTTGAATTGTCCCCTGAAGGTCACATGTTAAAGACTTGGTAGTCAGCTTGTTGTGCTATTAAGAATTGGTAGAACACTGTGGAATGAGAAGTAGTGAATGAAAGGTGCATATTTGGGACTTGTCTTGACTGGGCTTTGTTAGGATCCCATCCCCTTCTCTCTGTCTTTGCTTTCTGGCTTACACTGAAAGAGCTAACTCCATGTAAATGTAAACTGTTGGCTCATGAAGGTCAAATAATTAAACTGTGGGCAAAAGGAGGGAATTAGAAAAATATTTTTAATGTAATAAATAAGTATCAATAAATGTGTTTTAACACCAATAGAATAAAAAAATCATCAACTCATCTAAAATGATTAAATTAATTAAAAACTGATTTTAAAAAAAGCATTTAAGACTGGAGAGACAGTTCAGTAGTCTAGGTGCCTGCCTGGCAAGCTCAAGGTTCTGAGTTCAATCCCCAATACTGCATGCCATGCTGCCCTGGAACCCTGAGCACTAGCACTGTGCTAGTCACCAAAACCAGGTGAGGTAGTGCATACTTGTAATCCCAGCTCTGGAGAGGCTGAGACAGGAGGATCACCTCAAGTCTGAGCTGCGTAGTGAGACCTTGTACCCAATTAATAAATAAATAATTTTTTAATTAAGAAATAAAATCATAGTTCTGCATAAAAAAATAAAATAAAAGCTTCTGGTTTCTGGGAAGGGAGTTTTAACTCAAGAATGCTTGTTTTATCTAGATAAAAGGAGCACATTCATAAGTGGTTTTAAATAGGTGACTACAGAGTGCTTAGAACCACCAATTCAGGTGTAGGCTTTGTAACACAGTCTAAAGAAAATCTGCCTGAATTCAAAGTAAACCAAGTTTTGGAGAAAATTGTTTACTTTATATTTTTACATTTATCTAAATCTAACTCAGAGGTATAAAAGAGCTGCAAAGGAACTTACTATATTCTAAGAAATTTCTTTCCTGGGAAGAAGGGTTATTATTTGCCTCTTGTTCTAAAATTTTCTCCTTTTCCTGTGTTTATTTTTGTATTTCTAAGCTTAGCTAACTGCATGAATTGAATTAATATTTCATCCTATGTATGTGTTATTTTCTGTGTATCTCATGGACACCACCTAGGACTTGTCTTTTTTAAAGCATGAGATGAACAATTGTATGCTAGCACTTACCTCTCTGTCAAAATGTCCTTCTACCTTGGCATCAACCAATGAAACAATGGAGCCAAGGACATACAGATGAAACGTCTGAAACCATGGCCACAAATAAATCTTGTATTGTTTATAATTGATTCTTTCAGTCACTTGGCCATAACATTAAGGAGCAGACCAACAGAACTGGGCAGGAAATCTCGAATAACATAGCCCACTTCAGCTGAGACAAAAGGACTCTGCATATTTGAGGCTTATCTCCCAGCGGCACCTCCAGTTGATCCTTTGTTCCTAAACGGAAATCTTAGTGCTACATCACAGCATTCATCAAATATGAAGAAATTCTCCAACATTTTCAATTTATATCATAGATTGAATAGTGTTTCTTCAAAATCTATGCAACTTTGGTTTATGGATACACTCAGGTCACAGCGTTTGACTGGCAAAAATGAGGTTGTGAGTTCCTCCTATAGAAAAAACCATTTGTAAAAAGTAAATAAAATCTATGCAACTTCATAATATGAATTTATTTTAAAACATGGTCTTTTCAGATATAATTAAGGCAACAATTGGGAAGAGATATTAATAGTTTATCCTGGGCAGGCAAGATAGCTCAGCAGACTAAAGCACCTGCTCAGGCAAGCACAGGGAGAACAGTTCAATTCTCCTGGCATCACATGCCACACCAGCCCCACCTCCAGGGGAGACTGAGCTGGCCACAAAAATAAATAAATAATAGATTATCCTGCACTCTAAATATAGTGAATAAATCTTATTGGAGACATAAAAAGACACACAAACATGGGACAAAAATTGCCATGTGATGCCAAAAGCACTCTTTGAAGTTTTGTGTAAAAGATACTCAAGGCCTGAAGCCATTAGAGTGTGCAGATGACCAGGAAGGATTCTCTTATAGACCTACTGAGGATACAGGTGACCCTGTCTCACCCTGATTTCAGCAATCTCAATTGCAAAATTCATAAACAACAAGTTTCTGTGGCTTTAGGGCATCAATAATTACACACCCCATGGACACTAAAACCGCACATCTATTTTAGTTTCCCTGGTCTTACACATGGGGCAGCAATTGTCCGTAAACTGAAAGAGAAAATTTTTTATAAACCATTGAATCTTGTCAAGGAACATAATTAGGTTTGCTCCTAAATACTAAAATTAAATTATATAAACAATTATTACATTAGTTATAAATCTTAAATTATGAAATGTTGTTTAGAAGGAAAATGTCATCAATCTGATAGCTATTAAATATTCTATTGGTTTCATGCCTAGGAAACATCTATAAACTTGGTACAGATAAACCTTTGATTGGACCATAAAGCTCTCAAAGACAAAACAATAGTCCAACCAAGTACATTCTAGAGAAATTTTACATGGCACATCCTAACAAATATCTGTTGAAAGAAAGGAGATGAGGGAGGAAAGAAGAAAAGAAGAAAGGAAATGAGTCAGAAAATGATAAAAGAATGGAATGAAGGAAGGATACATCTTATAATCCATAAAAACACCTCAAATCTCCATGCCATTGTAAGAAAATGTTGCTGAGAGATGAGCATATAAAAATTATATAAACATAAACCCTAATGCAAGATCCTACACAGCAGTCCAAACCCTTGACTAGTGCTTCACCTTTTTAATTCTTCCACGATCGTCAGTTGGACCCAAGGAAATCGTGAGAAAGGTAACCAATGTCCTCTCCCATCGTCAATGTTATAGATGACTTCTGAAAAAGTAAGAATATGTGTTTCATGTTGATGTTGAATTATTTTGTCATCAGCATCAGCATCATCACGATACATTTGGGCAGTGTTCCATACTGTCCTGGGTGATATTGTCTCTGCTTAAGTACATGTGATAACAGATGTGAGGGACCGAAACAATCTGTACTCAAGTGGCGTCTGTTCTTTTGCCAGAAATTGTTGTCTCCCTCATGGCAGTTCATTTCCTGCTTTTGGAAGACTCTTGGTTATGAGTCTCAGTTTTATACTCCACTGAGTTCACATGGTTTATGCATAACTAAAGGCACAGTGAGAAAAACTCTGTACATTGGCACAGATTTTCGTTTGCATGTAGGAAACTTGTTCCTCTGGGACAAAATCACAGATATGCAAACACTCAGAGCATTCCCACCTCTCCCAAGAGAATTACTCACACTTCACAAGATAGTCCCAGGATAGAGGACTTTCAAGAGAATGCTTTTATCTTCTGCTTTTGCTATCACACTACTTCTGGAAGCTACAATTTTTCTGTCTACTCTAAATTCTACTTGGCTTACCATTGCCAGATAAGCAATACTTCCATGGTGATTGCCTAATTACACATTCTATTTATAAGCTATATTAATGGCAAGTGATTTTGCAGTTGTCTAAGTGGACTATTGTCTCACAGAGGGAAATTATAAAATTCACATTATCTGATATCCCGACATCTTCTCATTAAGTCACTTAATCTTTTCGTATGTGATAGAACCTATATCACCATAGCTTCTTCCTTTACCTGCATGATTATGCTCAGATAGATGAAGACTGATAAGTGAAAATACATCAGCTCACTATTTTATGAGAGAGGAATATGTGTGGGATATGGATGCTGCTTAAAATAATATGGTTTATAAATTTTAAAAATTATCAAATGAATAGCAGTACTCAGGAACCAGATGAAAACTTTTAGGTTTCATAGCTTAAACCAGAAGTGTTACTGGACACAAAAATCTAAAATTATGATTTCCAGTAGGCATAAAATACATGTCAATTTTCTTCTCCAATTGAAACAATATCTGGAACATTTTCCTTAAGCAGTTGCTTCTTAGACATTTCATTGAACCCAGAACATTTTCAGTTGCCAGAGACACTTTTCCTCCCCACAACAGATAAGAACCACTCATGGATACTTTTTATATTATATGATTGGACCAGTAGCATGTTATTGTGCTATTAGGTTATCAGGTTATTGGAATATTGTGATTTATATATATCTTTATTTATAGTTGACAGTTTTGTGTTTCTCTTAAAAAAGCTACTGGAAGTCTATTAGAATACAATCATGAGAGCATATAAATTGTCTTTTTACTCTTATACTGCTAAAGGCATTGAATGGTACTTCATTTATAATGGGAAGCTAAAGCATGTGTGTTGAAGTCTGTCTCAGTTACTTTTCTCTCATTGCTGGGACTAAAATTATGGATTAGAAATGTTTATTTAGCTCACAGTTTGTGAAGGTTTCAATCTATACTTAGCTGGTTGCAAGGCAGTGTAGCACATGCCACAGTAGACACTCAAGGTGGTAACAAAGAACAAGAAAGCAAAGGGAATGGCAGCAGTTCAGGCAGCTAGCAAGCCTCTCTTCCCACCTCACATCGTAATGCAGATTATCTTCCCCAGGGCACTGAAACACATAAGCCCAGCATTGGATCAAGAATCAATCACAAACTCCAGAAGCCACCCTATGACTGCATGAGGCTTTGAAGGGACACCTAGACACAATCCATAACACCATCTATCAGCACGTCAAGGTACATAAAAGTATGTGTACAAAGGCTGCAATGTATTTTAGGTAATTGATACTCATTCTGACATAAGTATCAGAATATCAGAAATTTTTTGGTTCACCTTTTAGAATGGGCTATAAAAATTTTCACAATGACATGTTAATAAAATACAAGCTATCTTTTTTTTTCATTTTATGTATTTGGTACAGAGTGTCACTGCACAGCTTGGAATTATAGTGATTCTCCTCTTTTCAGCCACCCCAGCACTGGGATTACAGGCATGAGCCACCATACCCAGACTTGGAAGCTATAGCTTTTGTATGACTTAAAAAGTGAATATTTAGTTGATACTTTTGCTTGTTCAGGAGTATGTGTAGTACTACAATGAATATAAGAGAAATACACTGCATGACCTCTGAAGTTTCAAGTGGAAAGATTACAATGAAACTTGTAAAGAAATAACAGGAACATCATTGAGGCATAGGCTAATGTGGTTATCATTATTACTATACAGTAATCTCATTATTCTTCTCTTTAGACTTTTAAGTACATATCCTTCACCTAATATAACCTCATTCCAAAAGAAAAAAAAAAAGGTCTTATTTTTATAGATCATTTCCTGGCCCACATCACTTTCCAGTAATAGAAAATTCTTTTCTTCTTTTCTGGTATTGTTAAAACCCTGCAGATCTACACTTTGCTCTCTACACTCATGACCTCAACTTTTCATTATTTTCTCAGACTTCCATTGTTTTGTGCTCAGTCAGGACTTTCTAATGACTGAATTCAAGGAGGCCACTTCTCGGCTCACATCCCATTTTATCATTCTGTAGCACTTCGCAACATTGACCACCAGGTCATTAAATTGTCTTTTCCTTTTTTTTGATAGCAGGCTCTGTTTTGAATCTTCATCTACTTGGAGCTCTTTGTCACTCCTGTGGCGCAGCTGCTTCTGGTGTCTATGTATGTCTGACTGTGACCTCCTTGTAGTGTCTGACTGTGACCTCGTCAGGAACGATAAGTTATCTCTGCTTGACTTGAAAATGCCCCTAACCTCCTCCCTGCCTCTGCACTCATTGGATTCTTGTTTGATTTGGTTGTCAGTAATCTACAATTTCAGAATTATTCTCAGTCATAACAGTTACCTCAAAATCATCTATACAGCTTGAAAGTTAAACTTTCTTATGAAAGGATTTCTTAAGCAACCTCACTGAAAAAGAAAGCAAGAGTATGGAAAATAAGCAATAAAGAAGAAAAAAATGGAAAACTAGCCCTGTAAAGATAATCGTATTGTCTAGTCTCTAGATTTTTCTGTTAAATTTTCAAAAACAGAAACAGATATTCAAAAATGTCTGTATAATCTCTGAAATATTTTAACTGTGCAAATTCTCATAAAAAGCACTATAACTTTTCTATCCAAATAAAGTAAATATGTAGAGATAGCCTGCTCTCAAAAAGGGGAAAATACAATTCAATGACTTTGTTGTCCATGTTACTAAGTGCTACAGAAATGATAAAATAGGATGTCAGCGGATATACATTGAAAATATTGTTTTTCCTAAGCATATTTCAGATTTTTGTGGCCTCTAAAGAGATTGCATTCATTGCTCTCACAATTTGCATCATTCTGGTTTTGAGAATGCATTATGAAGCCTTTGTACAGAAAACTGTCATTCGGTGCATCTATTTCTTGGTTTGACTTAACCGCGGGTGAAATAATGCCTGTTTTCTCATAGCTGAGCTTGAGTCTTATTACACAGTCAGACCTGCTTTATGGCCAAAAGCTAAACCTCATGAAATAACCCACTTGCCTCAAAGTTGCTGCTCACCCAGGGTTCCTGCTCTTAGGTCTCTCTGCACTCTGACCTCACTACAGCAAGCTTCCCTGAATAACACGGCTTCTCCCCCTCCTCCCACCACAGATCCCTCCAGGCATATCATTTTCTGCCTTGGATCTGCTGCTTAGAAGTGGAAACAAGTATGAATAAAAAACACAGCACTACTGTAAAGTCTTTCATAAAAACAAACGTAATATTAATATGCAAAAGTATTACTTTGTCATGCCTTCAGAGGTAACTGGACCTTCAGAGGTAACTGGACCTCTCAGCTGATGAGAATAAGGGAAAGCAAGGTAAAACATGAGATGACTTTGCTTTGGCTTTTATTTCTGGCAGAATCTTTCCTGAAGTGACTGCTGGGTTCAATTCTTCATGTGCTTCGATTATTTTTCCAAATATCACTTTATTATTGAGACCTCGGCAGACTGATCAACATAATATTTCTAGTTGCTCTCACTGTCACTTGTAGCATGCTTGATCATACTTATAGTATTCTATTTTTACATACATTTCCCCTAAATTTCCATGGGATTGTACAGTCTGTAATTTTTATATTTTTTAATTTTTTTAATTCTTCAGCATGAAAATAATCAAAATGTTTGTTTTACATCATAACATCAGGAACCTGGCAATAATGAGCACTCAGAGAATACTCTGAATTAGGCAAAGAGGGAATGAGGAGAGAAGAAAAAGAAGAAGAGGAAAGTTGAAAAGGGGAGAAAGAACAATGTCAAATCTAAATTTAAAATTGTTGTCCCTTTTTCTAAAAAGCTTCAGGAACAAAAGAAAGGCATCATCAAATAGAGCAAGCAATTAAAATGAAGGAAAATGTATAGAACCTGTTGTTGGAAAATAACATGACAAAGGTAAGCCGTTACATATCAGTTTTAACCATTGAAGTAAATGGTCTCAATTCACCAATCAAAAGAGACAGACTAACAGAGTGGATTAAGAAGGACAAATCCCACAATATGGTGCATGCAAGAAACACATTTAACTCAAAAGGAAATTCAGAGAGTAAAAGTCAAAGACTGGAAAACAATTCTCCATGCCACAGGAAATCAGAGCAAAACAGGGATAGCTATCCTGGTTGCTGAGAATATCAAGTTCAAACTAAATATCATTCAAAGGGATAAAGAAGGTCACTACATACTTGTCAAGGGAAAACTGCAAGAGGAAGAGATAACAATGATAGATAGATAGATAGATAGATAGATAGATAGATAGATAGATGATAGATAAAATGTAGATGCACTCACCTACACAAGACAAATTTTAACAGACATAAAAAAATCAAATGAGCAATAATGCAACTGTAATGAGGAACTTTAACATGCCACTGTCACAAAGAGTTAGATCAACTAGGCAAAAATTCCACAAAGAAGTAACAGAACTCAATCAAACTTGTTAAGAAATTAACTTGTGAGACATTTACAGTTTTTGACACAGCAACAGTAAAATACTCATGCGTTTCACCTACACACAGGGCATTCTCCAAAGTAGACCATGTACTAGCACACAGAGCACTCTTAAGTAAATGCAAAGGAATTGAAATTACCCCATGCATACTATCTGACCACAGTGCAATAAAACTGGAAATTATTGACAAAACAATCTACAAAAACAACATAAACCCATGGAAATTAAATAACAACCTCCTAAACAGTCAGTGGGACACAGATGAAATTAAAGAAGTAATTAAAAATATTTACAACAAAATGAAAATGCAGATACAACTTACCAGAACCTATGGAATACAATGAAGGCTATCTTAAGAGGAAAATTATTAGTGAAAAATTTGCACATTAGGAAAGCAGAACAAGCCCAAATAAATGATCTTATGCTGTACCTCAGGCTCCTAGAAAAAGAAGGGCATGAAGCCCAAAGAAGTGAGTAAATTATAAAGATTGGAGCAGAAATTAATGTAATAGAGATGAAAAAAATATATAAAAAAGAAATGAATAGAATGGTTGGTTCTTCAAAAAATATATATAAAATTCATAATACCCTAGCTAAACTCATGAAAAAAGGGAAATAAAAACCACAAATTCATGAAATAAAGAATAAAAAGAGTAAAGGCATTCTAGACCTTAGAGAAATTCAGAAGATAATGAATACCTACTTCCAAAATCTTTACTCTCACAAGATGGAAAACCCAGAGCAAATGGATAGCTTCTTTGATGCATATGAAATGCCAAATCTGAGTCAAGAAGATACACAAACTCTGAATCACCCAATATCAGGAAATGAAATTGAAAATGTAATTAAAAAAAAAAAAACTACCAGCAAAGAAAAGTCCAGGTCTTGATGGATTCACAGCCAAATTTTACAAAAAAATTAGAGAAGATTTAATACCAACTTTTCTCAAACTATTCAATGAAATCGAAATTGAAGCAGATCTCCCAGACTCATCCTGGAGGCAAGTATTGCTCTGATTAAAAAAAAAAACAGAGAAAGATCCAACTAAAAAATGTAAATACAGGCCAATCTCTCAAAACAACATACATGCAAAATTCTCAATAAAATATTAACAAATAGAATGCTGCAAATCATCAAGAATATTATACAACATGACCAAGTGAGATCCATCCCAGGAATGCAAGGATGGTTCAACATATGCAAATCCATAAGTGCAGTACACCACACCAATAGACCAAGAAGAAAACCTCATGATCATCTTATTAGATGCAGAAAAAGCTTTTGACAAATTCCACCACTCATTCATGATTGAAACCCTACAGAGATTCAGAATAGATGGTACTTAACTTAACCTGATAAAAGCTATGTATGTGAAACCAACAGCCAACATCATACTAAATGGACAAAAAACTGAAAACTTTTATTTTAAAATCAGAAACAAGACAGTGATATTCACTGTCTCCATTCCTATTCAGTATAGTTTTAGAAACATTAACTATAGCAATCAGAAGAGAAATAAAAGAAATAAGGATAGGATTAGAAGAAGTGAAATTATCATTATTTTCAATGGTCATGATATTCTACACAGAGGACTCTAATTATTCCATCAAGAGTCTTATAGATTTTATCAATAAGTTCAGGAACATAGCATGATCCAAAGTCACCAACAAAAAATCAGAAGCATTTTTGTACACAAACAATGAGTACAGTGAGAGAGAATTACAGACACCAAAATTTTCACAATAACCTCAAAATAAATGAAATATTTAGGAATAAATTACACAAAGGACATAAAAGATTTATGCAGTGAAAATTATAATTCTTTGAGAAAAGAATTTCGAAAAAATTTGAGAAAAAGAAAAGATATTTTAAGCACCTGGATAGGACGAATGAACACTGTAAAAATTGCCTTAGTCCCAAAATGGTTATACAGTTTCAATGCAAGCCCAATTAAAATACCATTACTATACCTCATAGAACTATGGAAATCTTTCCTCAAATTCGCATGGAATCAGCAAATACCCAGAATATCAAAAGCTATCCTGGGAAAGAAAGAAATGGAAGAGATACCAAATTTCTTGACATGAAAACATACTATAAAGTTGCTGTGATAAAATCAGCATGATTCTGACACAGAGACATACCTTAGGATCAATAGAACAGGTTATAAGATGCAGATACAACTACAAACACACTCAGCCACCTTATCTTTTAAAAAGGGACCAAACATGCTCAGTGAAAGAAAGATAGCCTCTTTAATAAATGGTGTCAGAAAAATTGGCTTTCACATGTTGAAGGCTAAAAATAGACCCATGCCTATCACCATGCTCAAGACTATAGCCAAAATGGATCAAAGATTTATAAACTAAAACATAAACACTAAATCTTCTTGAGGAAAATTTAGGTAGTAACATTAAAGACGTAGGGGTAGATAGATCATAAGTAAAGACCAAACTTCCCAGAAAAAGCCTTCCAAGAATCATTAACTGAGATCTCATCTCTTTGAAAAGTTTCTGCACTTCAAAACAAATTCCCAACAGAGTAAAATTAAAACCCACAAACCGTGTGGAAAATTAAAACTCTCCCTCTATCAAAGGCCTGCTCTCTAAAATATTTAAAGTTTAAAATATCAGGCACCCCAAAATCAAAGACCCAATTTTAAAATGGGCATCTCAAATGAATACACACTTCTCAGAGGAAGAAATAGAGGCAGCAAATAAATACGAAAAAGTGTTCAACATCATTGGTCATTCAAGAAATGCAAATTAAAACAACACTGAAATTTCATCTCACCTCAGAAAGAATGGCTAACATCAAGAAGTCAGCCAATGGGGCCTGGGAGATAGGTCAGTGGAATAAGCAGTTCCCTGGCAAGTGGAAGAGGAAGAGGAAAAGGAAGAGGAAGAAAAAGAAGGCCAATAACAAATGCTGGGAACACTTCCCCACAGTTGGTGGGAGTAGAGACTGGTACAACCACTATGGATATTAGTGTAGATTCTTTAAAAAGCTGGGATTGGAAATCTCATTCAAGCCTGCTATTCCCCTCCTTGGTATTTCTCCAGAAGAAATTAAAATATCATACCACAATGCTAAATGTGTACTCATGCTTATAGTAGAGCAATTTGTGATAGCTGACTCCCAGAAACAAATTAGGTGCCCATCAACTGAAGAATGGATAAGGAAGATGTGTTTTTTCTTTTTTCCATAATGGAGTATTATTCAGCTAGAAAATGGATAAATTCAATCTTTTGTTGGTAAAGGGATGCAACTTAGAAAACATACACTCATGTGAAATAAATCAGACCTGCTTGTGCAAATATTGTATTGTCTCCTTCCTGTGAGAAGCTGAAAGAGAAAATGGAATCTGAATGGCGCAACAGATGCTGGGAAAAGGGAATGAACTTACCCGAAGGGAACAGTTACTGAGTTGAAGAGAAGGGCAGAAGGGGTTGTGGGGGAAATAGATATATCTATATATGTCACCAGGATAGTTTGGACTACTGTACTGTGCATTTCTGCTGTTATATTGAAAGAAGATAATTCTTAATTTATTGTGTCTTTTTTATCATCTTTCCTTTTTCTCTTCCTCATTTCTTATAAATTGCTTTATGTTTTCTTTCTTCTTCCTATTTTACATGGATATATCTGGTAATATGAACAACTGGCTAGAAGACAACACTATATATTATAACAAATACTGTGAAATTCATATTTCTTTGTTAAGTAAAATTCTGTATCATTTGTAACTTTTTGTTTTAATACTATTTTGTACTCTCTTTGAAAATAAAAAAATAAAATAATAAATGCTGATTTCAGTTCAGTTGAGTACATATTTGCTGAACATTACTACAGTTTACTAAGTTTTTCAATATGCATACAAATAAGATATGCATCCTCAGTAAAAGGTTTCTCAGTTTAACAATTTGAGATCCTGATTGCCATGTGGTGCAGTGGAGTATCACAGAATTGGAATTTTGTGCATTTGGAAAATGCTATGACAGGGGCCGGCCAAATAGCTCAGCAGATTAAAGCACCTGCAAGCAGACTCAGGAGCCAGGTTTTCAATCCCCAGGCCTGCCATGCCAGCCCCTCCCCCAGGGTGCACTGAGAGGGCAATTGGAGACTGGGAATGGTGGCACACGCTTGTAATCCCTGCCGTTGGGAGGCTGTAAACAGGCACATCACTATGAGTCCAATCTAGTAGTGAGAACCTGAATATCCTGTAGACCCTTCCTTAAAATACAAAAATTAAAAA
>NW_004524582.1:8949909-8953580 GCF_000260255.1 Octodon degus | reverse complement strand
AGAAAGAAAGAAAGAAAAAAGAAAGAAAGAAAGAAAGAAAGAAAGAAAGAAAGAAAGAAAGAAAGAAAGAAAGAAAGAAAGAAAGAAAGAAAGAAGTTTGCCACATTGTAATTGCTTTTATATAATACACTGGTGGCTGGGACAGAGGAGCTTTGTGAAGAACATAATTGCAGACAGGGAGGAAGTTTACAAGGGTCACAAAATAGGTAAGGAAAGTGGAGATCTGATCTAGGGCAGTGGAAATTACAGCAGGAAGATAGGATGGATTTCCAAATTATGCAAGAGATAGAGTAAATGGAACATAGTAAATGATTAAGGACAAGCGATCTGCTTGTAGCAGAATCTGGGGTTGATAAGAAGCAAGTTAATTCTGTTTATCATGGAGGAAGCCACTACTTTATTACAAAAGAATGGAAGGAATGAGTGTAATCCAGTGATCTGAGCAAACGCATGAGGAGGATATGATACAGAGAGATTCCAGTTTATCTTGTTTCTAGGTCTCCTAGCCACTGGAAGTTAACTGACTTGAAACAAATGCAGAATTGGGAAAGAGCTGGAAGGAGAGTAAACCCAACAAACAGACAGTTATGCAGTTTCCCAGGTCTTCACTTGTTCATTGTACTCTAGGAATAATTAGTAATGGTTCACAATTTCTACTTTATTTTGAATAGAAAGAATATTTCAACTCACCATGTATTCTTTGATGCCAAAGCCAAATGAAATCAAAGAAAATAGGTTGTATTAATTTAAAAGAAGAAGATGCTTGAGTCAATGCATTAACTTGTATCATTTAACACATTTCTATTAATCCCATATTGTGTAATTAATCATTCGATGTGGGTGGGGAGCACGATCTTTTTTGCCTGTGTACTCAATGTTCACAGAGTATTGGCAGCAATAAATTCTCAATCTTTGTTCAATGGTGGAACAAATAAATGATTCAGAAGGTCATTAACAGGGTGTGTTTTGGAATCAGACAGAAATGTTTTAAGCCTTTGATTTGCTGCATACTAGATAAGAAAAGTGCTTTATTCTCTAAGCATCAAGTTCCTCATGAAAAATGGAAAGGATAAGAATTCTACCTCACATGGCTGTTGACATTTATAAAAAAATATCAGTTATTATTTAGAGCACTTAGCATACTGGCTACTATGTAGGGTACATTTAAAAAGTGCTAATAATTATTATTATGTATTTTTTGTGCCAGTAAGATTTTAAGGCACCTATAAATTTAAATTTTTAAGGCAGCCTTCAAAAGCATGGAGAGTTGTGCTCTTACTAAGCCAGAGGGCAAATCCATTGAAAAGGGTCAAGTCTGCTTTGCAATTATTATTTAATTTTCTACATTTTATTCCAATAAAACTTCAAATCTTTTTCTATGAAATTTTAAGTTTCTACTTTATATTTTTTCGACTTTATATTCTTAATCAGTAACAAAATTGATGCCATATAATAAAATACTTACAATTCAAGTTATATATCCTATGGTGGAAAATTATGAGGAATGATTAGACTTTTAAAAATATTTTATTATTTTGGAAAGTGTAAATGAATTATATTTATGCAGTGGTTTCTACAAACTTACAAAGTAAATATTTTAGAAGAATAATTACAGTTCCACTGTATTCTAGAGAAATTTTTTCAGGTTTTGTAATACATGTTAACCTTCAACAACCTTCAGGAATATTCTATAATCAACATAGGCTCAGTACATATACTAAAAATTAAAAGTGTAGTCAAAGGTTGCTTAATAGTTAAGTTTCCTTTTTAACATGCCTACTTTACATATCAAGTTCTGAAGGAGAAAATTAGAGAAATTATAGGACATCTCTTATCAAACATTTCTACGATAGTAACCTACTCACTGACAACAGGAAAGCTCACACACAAGATAGTCTGATAAAAATAACAAAGTTAGAAACTAAACTAAACTTATGAGGTTGAGATCTGTTTGTTTTATTTATTCATCTGATCAGGCAAGTAGGTGTTTGGTCAGTCAGTTATATATTCTCAAAAATTAAATGGTAAACCTACAGACTTTTTGTAACTGTGGTATATGATAGGTAATGAAGGTCTTCAATGAAGTTTACAGGGCAAAGCAGCTCTCCACCTAATACTTTTTTTGTTGTTGTATTTTGCTTTTTTTTTTTTTTTTTTTTGGTAAGGGTCTACGGGGTCTCACTATGTAGATTGGACTCGTAGTGATCCACCTGTGTTCAGGCTCCCAAAGATCACCACACAGAATCTCAACTGCCCTCTCAGCATGCCCTGGGGGCAGGCTGTACAGCACGCTGGGGATCGAACTCTGGCTCGTCCTAAACAGGTGCTTTAGTCCACTGAACTGTCTGGCTGGCTGTATATTTTTTATTTTGATGGCATCTTATCAAGGCAAATGTATTCACATAATACGGAGAAGCAGAGTTCCTTGTTGAGACTCAAAACAATAATAGTTAAATTTTTAATTGACTGAAAGTATCAACAGCCATGTTTTAATATGTGTATGTACATGACTAGATGTATATGTGTGAAACTAGAGAATAAAAATGAGCTACAATTTCATTGAAATATTTGTGATTTTCGTATATTCCTTGCCTTATTTGAAAACATAGATAATGACTTGAATAATACATGCAAATTTCCAGACTTCTTGAAAAAAGATACAATAAAAACCTGAGAACTAATTATTTTGAGCACTATGATTCCACATAACCAATATTTTATAGTTTAGGGAAGGGTCTACAGGGTGTTCAGGGTCTCACTACTAGATCAGACTCAGTGATTCGCCTGCTTATAGCCTCCCAAGAGCTGGCTCACACTACCACACCCAATCTTAATTGCTGTCTAAGTGCACCCCGGGGGTAGGGCTGACATGGCAGTCCTGGGGAATGAATCCCTGGCCCCTGCACCTGCTTGTAGACTCTTTAATCCACTTAGCTATTTGGCTGGCCCCCATAACCAGTATTTTAGTGCTAAAATCCATGTAACCTAACAAAACATGACTGTTTAAATAAAAGAGGAAATTTTCATTTATTTTTTATGTATTTAGTACAGGGTCTACAGAGTCTCACTACACACATCAGCCTCATAGTGATGCTCCTGTTTTCAGCCTCCCAAGCTCTGGGATTAGAGGCACAAGCCACCATACCCAATCTCAATCCATGTCTCAGCTCGCCCTGGGAGTAGGGCTTGCATGGCACATGAAAGAGGAAAACTTTAAAATGTATATCAAACACCAAATTTTTGGAATTAACATTTAGCAATACCGAGTTAAATTTTCTAATCTGAGGTGGAATCAACAAACATGTATTACACAAACTTACTCTTGAAAATAAAATATAGCACTTTACAGGGAGTCAAAAGTTAGAAGAACACTAGGTTGGAAATAGTTGCATATTGGGACTTCATGACAGGTCACACATATAGTGAATTAATTTATCAATCAAATCGCATGTATTTCCCACATTTTATCTGAATGTTTTGCAGCATGGAGACTACATGCCGGTTAAATCCATGGAAACTTCATGAAATCATGATTTCCAAGTCGAACTAAGGCAGTAGGAGCATTTGGTGATTGCAGTTTCCCTGTTGGTGTTGTTTACTGCAAAGTCCGAGAAATTCTGGTGAAAACTTACCTGATGACAGCACTTCTTAAAAATTAGAGTTAGAGCCAG
>NW_004524582.1:8939242-8948719 GCF_000260255.1 Octodon degus | reverse complement strand
AAGCATCTATGTTTTAGCTGTTGTAGGAAGCCCGCCCCTACCATTTCCAGTATCCTCTTCTATTTTACAGCAACCTTATTTAAGGTATGTTTATGTGGTATTTTTACACAGTGAAGTATTATTCAGGTATAAAAAAGATAAACTCAAGTCTTTTATAGGTAAATAGATGCAACTAGAGATCATACTAACAAGTGCAATAAATCAGACCTACATGTGTAGGCATTCTCTCTCTAGTATAAGAACACAAAAAAGAAAATAAAATCTTAAAGGTACATAGATACTGTGAAAGGGAAATTTTCTGTTCAATAGGAAGGAAATATATTGATACATATTATTCTCAATGTAGTTTCCTTAGAAAACATTCTTATTCTTTTGTAGAAGTATATGTATAATGCATGCTTTTAGGTGTGCTTCTCTTAAAGGAATATACTTTAATGAGAAATTATAGATATTTAGTTATATACTTTATGCAAACATAAGGCACTGAAAACAACTACAGTGGTTTGAGTCTAGTGAGGGAAACTCTAACATAAAGCAAAGAAGAACCCATCTAATTTCATTTTCTGTTCCAAAGTTCAATTTTTCTAAAAAGCCTTGGTTATGGCATATGTATATTACTTAAAGTAGTACAGAGAATTAGATTTCAGAAATACTACCTCACCCAGCAATTCCAGGGAGAAGGGCCTGGCGACCTAGTTGTTAACATCTGCATGATGCAATATCTCGCATAACCAAGTTCAGAGAAGATCTGATGAGATGACTGTTATGTTATTTCCTCTGACTAATGAACAGAGTGCTATTGTCATCTAGTTGTAGAACCTTGGTTAAGCCCTTTACTGGTTGTATTTCTGCTTATTTATAAAATCAAGGTGATGGACCCAATTTGGTCTGCAGAAGTGTGTAAATATTGGTTATGAAACCATTTGCTGTATCACATTTAAAAATTAATTAGCCAAGACTAGAAGATAACATATTGCAGGATTTCTCAAATACTATAGAAAAATGCTTGAAGTTTTATTCTGATATGCATAAGAATCCTGGGATGTGATGCAAAATAGTTTTCCCATTCAAGATGAATACCTTGTTGTGTTGTAGAAGTAAACATTTTAAAATGTACAAAAATAAATGGAAGCTACTTTGATGATAAATGGAGTATTAAGCAACTAAGAGGATACTTTTTTCTTATTTTCAGAACTGGGGATTGAACTCAGGCCTTTGCACTTGCCAGGCAAGTGCTTATTCTACTGAGCCATCTCCCCAGCCCCCAAAGAGGATACTCTTAATTAAACTAAGGTAACTTTTATTAAGACAAAAAGAACATAAAGTAACGCTTGGAAAAAAGGGAAAAATCTACTTCTGCATGGTATTAGCTTAAGGTAAAGCAAAAATTCCAATATTATGGTACTAGAAAGCAACTAGCAGAACACAAAATCAAGAATTAAAGATATATATATTCAAAAATTGTAATATCATGCCAGGGCAATGATTCTCAGCCTTGACTGCATATTATAGTTACCTAGAGACTTTTAAAAAGTACAGATGTCAAGATCTTAACACCAGAGATTTGAATTTAATTGGTGTGGGGCATGGTCAGGGCACTGGGATTTTTATAACCTCCCGAACTAATTATAATACTCCACCAACGTTAAGAATTATGCTTAAGGGAATTAACATCATTATTTACAATCACACACCAAAATTTGTACCTTAACAATAGATTTTCCAGGTCTCTTTGCAAAACGGAAAAGTTACTTTCCTACCTTGATGCATACTTAAGGAGAACAAAGAAAACTACAAGGTATATAATAGTGTGTGTTCAATTCCCCCCAAGAATAATTTGGTATCATCCTAATTTGATCACATTCGTTTCCTTCCATTTTCCATGCTTCCCTGATGTTGAGATCTTTTCAGGCAAAGTCAAAGAAATACACATTTTAGCCACTTTTGTGCCCTCTCAGTTTCTTATTTTTCTTAAAGATCATTCTCTCTTGACAGTGAATACTCACATTCCTTGTATAATTTGTTGTAGGATTTCATATACTTACAATACTTACGAATGCCTAAAATAGAGATAATGTACTGTTTAACTAGTTTGTGATAGGTCAGGATTCAAAGTTTCCCTGGCACCTTGCCCCAAACACTCTACCTCTTAGTTTCCCAGGCACCCTGACCCCAAACACTCTCCCTTTTGCCCCCACGCAAAACTAAACTCAAAACTGAAGAAGAGGTCCCCCTGATTTTAACCTGGATAAGCAACCATGAAACTCTCCTTTGTTAACATTGAAAGTCCCCCACACACCAGGTATCCCTGTCAAGGATAGCTCTACCTTAGCTGTTCCAGCCCACAATCACCCTCCCTAAAAGATCCTATAAAGTCTCCTGCCCCCCCCCTTTATTCGCTGCTGTTTTGGTCCCTTGGACAGCCAGCCTGCTTGATGCCACCAATAAATCTTCTCCTCCAGTAAGAGGGCCTGCTCTGGTGGATTGCATGGGTTCATATCTAACAGTTTGTAAACCCAAAAATGGTTTAAAATGCTTTGGGAATGGAAAAGATGAAGGAAAACTATTTTCCATTAAAAACTGTCTTAATTACTTTCCTTGTTGCTGAGACAAAATATCTGACAGGGAAAGTTAAGTGAGGAAATGTTTATTTAACTCACAGTTCATCGAAATTTAAATTCATAGCTGGCTGGTCCAAGGCAGGGTTGCCTGGCAGAGTGGTATCATAGAGGAGAGATAGTTCTTGGCAGGCAGAAGGCAGCTAGGCACACAGTGACAAGCAACTGCAGTGACACTCTTTCCATCCCCTATATTTCATGCAGGCTCTGCACCCTCAGGGCAGGTAGCACACACACGCCAGGGTAGGCAGCCTTAATCCTAACATTGCACCATGAACCATTCCCAGAATCACACTGTCTAGATTCTGCCATCTCCAAAACACCCCACTTGTGATTGAATAAGGTTTTGGGGGGACATCTAGATGTGAGCCATAACAAAAAACAGGAGCTTTAAGCAAGATCAATATTATGGGTTATTAGTGAACAATTAAAAGAAAATTAACCTATAATTGCTTTGTCAATAAAATAAATTCTAATGATGTTAAACATATCTATGAAAATGTAAAAAAAAAAAAACCTCAATATGTTAGCTACAAAAGGTAATGACAATCTTTTACTTCAACTCTTAAGTCATACTTTAAAAAAGATGAAATTAAATTAATTTCAGTGTATTTTTAATTAAATACTTATTAAACACCTATATATTGTAAGTAGCAGGCTAGGCATGAGCATTATAGTAGTAAAGAGTATGAAAATTTATTTTTCATATACTGGTTTTCTAGCAGATATTAGTAACTGATAAGCTATATAGTAGATTTAAAACTTAGATGGGAAGGGGCTGGGGAGAGAGCTTGACAGTTTAAGCACCTGCCTGACAAGCACAAGAACCTGGCCTCTATCACTGGTGCAACCTGAGGTGCTGGCCAGTGAAGCAGGACATGGTGGCGCACACCTGTAATCCCAGTGCTGGGGGGCTTCAGGCAAGCTGACCGCTATGAGTCCAAGCTGTGCAGCAAGACCCTGTACCCAGTAAATAAAACTTAAAAACAAGCAAACACTTACACGGGAAACCATTTGCCTGGCCAAAGTGAATAATAAATCATTTCAGACTGTCATGGCATCTGTCGTTAATAATTATTTTATTAAAAATATTTTGTAGCCTACACAGAAAATCCCTTGGTCCAAATATACTTTTACTAATGTGTCTTTTCAACATTGAAATAGTGCTAAAGTTGGTTTGGAGAAATAAATACCATTGAACATCTTGCCATGGAGTCTGACTTATGTATAAGATAATCTGGCATTCCAAGCAACCTGATGATATGAAAACCTGCTGTGTGTGTGTGTGTCTGACCATGCACCTAAACATATTTAAGTCCAAGTCTCAGGCTTCATCTGATCATACTTTTACCTTTTCTGACTTATTATGATGTAAGCTTCCTAGATATCTTGATCTTGACTTTTAACTCTCAGAGAACATCACAGTGCATCATAAAGAATTTTCCTGTTTCCTTACTCTAGAGCTGTAAGTCACATGAGAACACCTGCACTTTTTCTGATCATGCACCCTTAGTCAGAGAAGTCTTCCTGGATGGTGAAAAGTTACTCCTCTACACAATCAACAACATGTATTTACCTGTGTGCTAAAGCCACATGTGCATTTCCTTTACTTGACTCTTTCCTCTTGAGTGCTCAGTGGAATCCCCAAACTCTTTAGATTTCATCTAAAATCAAAGGTCTTTGACAAATTTTTTCCTTTTTTTTTCTTTGTATTTTAGGGAAGGGTCTACAGGGTGCTCAGTGTCTCATTATTAGATCAGACTTGTAGTGATCCACCTGTTTATAGACTCCCAAGAGCTGAGATTACAGGCCCGCACCACCACATCCAAATCTCCATTGCTGTCTCAGAACACCCTGGAGGTGGGGTGGGATTGAACCCCTCGCCCCTGTGCCTGCTTGCACGCTCTTTAATCCATTGGGCTATTTGGCTGGCCCCCTCACAAAGTTTTTCTGATGCATTTGTCATGTTGAAGAATATAGCAATCATCTGCCCAAACGGCAAATTAGAATTTCTTCATTTAGATGTCTCTCGTTTAACTACATAATGGCCTTTTCAAATTTGTAAGTATCACTTATATCTTTGAAAATATTTCTAGTGCCACCAATGTATTTCTGAGAAAATCACATTTCACTTATACAATATTTAATAATATTATAGCTGTTCTGCTTGCTTAATTTTGTACAGAAAATTTCCAAGATGATCAGCAGAATTTCTATCCTTTGGTTATTTGAGAAAATGCTACTAATCTAGGTACTTCTCTGAGAGGACTTTGTGGGTACCTTTCAGTTTACTAATCCAGTGTTTTTAAAATGAAGAAAATACCATAATTTATATAAATGGATACAATGCCGTCAGCCAGAAGATAGAAACAGCATTCTGGAAGGTGAAAACAATGCTTAACTGCCACCAGCAGGGAAACAGAGTCTCAGTTTCACTCAGTTTCACTACAATATAACAATGGCCATCTTGCATGACTGGTTTTAGGTCTCACTTTTCTCAAGGCTAGGTATACCCTCCCAGAAAAGAGATGCACAACAGTAATTTCTTTATTAATACTGGACCTTGAGGGAAGGAAGATGCGCTCCACAGAGGAGTTCAGGGGCAGGAAAGGTCAGCATGGAAAAGTCAAGCCAGTGTCAGGATGATGGTCAGGTAAGACAAAGCTAGGACAGAGAGCTAACAGAATTCCAGGCTTCACAATGTGG
Organism: Octodon degus; assembly: GCF_000260255.1. NCBI lineage: Eukaryota > Metazoa > Chordata > Mammalia > Rodentia > Octodontidae > Octodon > Octodon degus. Next base: position 8,943,395 of record NW_004524582.1, on the reverse strand, counting down.
ACTTGATGGACATGTCCTGAGCTGTAGTGACCTGAAGAACATGGGTCCCTTGTTAAACTAGTGTGACTTTCCCTTCCAGGAATGTGAAAAAATGAAGTTGTAGATGACCTGTACCACCAAGCCCCTATTCATCCTCTCTAAAAAGTGCTTGTATTCTAATTATTGAAAAAAAAAAAAAACTTGTAACAGGCAGTGCTTGCAAAAGTAGGCTGGTTGCATGCCTGGGGCTCTTAGAGTCCCACTTCCAAGTTAAACCTTCCTGCTTGTAGCCACACAGACTGACCCTAAATTAGCCCAGAGTGCCCTGAAATGTATTCTTTTTTGTATATAAAAAGCCCTGGTCAGAGACACAGTGGCAAACTCCTTGGGTGTTGCTCCCAGGATTAAGAAATTTCTGCATCCATGCTATTAGAAACACTCACTTTCCTTTCTGCATTGTAATACTTTATAGGTTAAAAGGAGAAGCCACCACCCAGAAGGAACATGCATGAAACTGAATTGTAGCATGCATCTGAGTGAGGCTAGAAATAGGTTTCTTCTCAAAACCTCAAGAAAGAAGATATAGATGCAATAGGCAGCAAATATTTTGATTTCAATTTTTGGAACTCAGATAAATAAATAGAAAAGATGATAGATAGATAGATAGATAGATAGATAGATAGATAGATAGATAGATAGATAGATAAAAAATTAAGAGATATGAATAGGAAATATGGAGTAATTCAAGTACCTCCTCAAATTACATATCCTATTGTTTCAAAATTATTGAAACATATAGGCTAACTTGTTTCATTTATGTTACTAGTTTAACTTACCTAGTTGAAAAGAAAGTTTTGTGCTGTTAGCAGTTTCTTCACTGTAACAATCTTTTCATTCCATGTCTTCTACTATTATTTTATTAAAGAGAATGTTATGCAGTCTATTAATTATTGTTGTCTAATTATTTTGTAAGGATTTTTAAGAAATTTTAATGAGAAAAAATGAATTTTAATAATCTATGAATTAAATGATTATTTTATTTTCAAGTAATTTTTTTAAAGATTTATTCACGTATTTGGTACAGGGTCTCACTACGCAGTTCGGAGTGATCTTGGATGGAGTGATCTTCCTATCTCATCTTCCCTAGAGCTGCAGTTACAGGCATGCACCACCATGCTCAGTCTCGGTGGCTAGCACAGTGTGGAGCCAGCATGGCATGCAGCACTGGGGACAGACCTGAGTCCTTGAGCTTGCCAGGCAGGTTCTTAGACTGCTGAGCTATCTCCGTGGCCTTACGTTGTATTTTCACTGTATGAGTTTCTTGTCAAACTTCACTCTGACATTCAGATATATTCATTGACATATGCCATGCAGTTTCCCTTCTACAAGGTGTACTTAACAGATCTCAGTACAATATTAAGTTGGGTGGTTTGATCCAATGTTACTTTTGTTTGATATCTAAATGTTACGTTGAATATTTTACCCTTTGCTCTGTACTCTTTACAGTGGGAAAGTTGAAAACAATGTACGTTTCAATTATAATTATTGTCTTATTTCCTGTTTTTAAGATCAATGGTAGAACTCTAAATAAGGAGTTGAACATGTGAATATTACAGTGCATTGAGAATATTTGAAATTGATGAATTTGTAGCTCTCAGTTTACTTTTGTTAGAATTGTTGTAACCTTTATAGATAAACAGAAATTCCCTCATTAATTCACTTTAACATATACATGTTTCATGCTTATGTAGGCTTCAAAAGTTTTTATTGATATAAGACAAATGAAAATTAATTGTGCTTTTCAGATAAATATTTGTGAATTTTTTAGAAGAAATCAATATGTTGTAAGCTCTTATTAACTGATATAAGTGTTTAGCATTCTTGTCACTTGGATATCTTTCAGAATATATTGTATTAAATAGTTCTTAGTTTGTATTACTGATCATTTACAGAAGATTACATATTTAAAAATATTAATGAAATATTAGCTGTCATCAAACATGCTCCAGAATTTCTTTTGCACAATATACATATACACTAGAATTTTGTGTGTGACAAAATAGAACCACCACTGACTGAGTTCATGTGAGTCACCCCTTTCTTTGTTCTCTCTCCCATGCATCTGTTACTATTCATTGATAAAGTACTTTCAATGTGATATGCCCATTCCTACTTGCTTTTTGCAGGTGCTTGTTTGCTTGCTTGCAAAGCAGTCTTCCCCCTTTGCACATATGGCAAATCTCCCTTGAGCACCACAGGTCAAGAGTTTCCTGTCCCTCTTTGATCAGAGATGGCATCCTGCAGATTATTTCTTTTCATGAGACTTTGTAATCACTGCCTTTTATCTTCCTGCTCCAAATAACTTGTCATTTTTCTAAATGAAAAAACTTTTTCCATTAGTGTCTTTATTCATATTTTTTTCTTGTTTCTCGTTTTCATTTATTACCCTTTTTAAAAACAAACATTAACTTGAGAGACAGTATGGCAATAATTGGTATGACATGACAAGCAGTACGTATTTAGAAGCTCATAATGACAGACATTCCAAGCATGACCCTATTAATACACATTGCTATCTTCAGTGCAGTTGCTTAATTCACAGGTATCAGCATGTATAGTTAGTCAGGTGAGAATCCTACCATTTAACTGCTAGTTTCAAAAACCTGCTGAAGATTCTCAGGATTATTGCTTAGCCATCTTGGGCATATAAATGTATGGCTTTGCCCCTGTCATGTTTCTTAGCTTTTCTCCTTGCCCTCTCTTTGTTGTCTAATCCTTACATTCTTGCTTTCCTTTTAATTGTGTTATACCTTTCTGTTTTTATTTCTTCTTTTGAGTTCTTACATTAGGGATACTGTATGATGTTTACACATGCATGTCTGGTTTATTTCACTTATGAGTAAATCTTCAAGTGTCATCCACTTTCACGTGCCTGAAACTTTTGACACAGTATTTCACATTAAGAGTGGTATCTCATATGTTGACTCAGACAAAATTATATGACCATGAATCTGTCTGTCGTATATTGTTTTCACCAATCACATTTTACTGTGATATTTTCTCTGTTTTTAAAGTCTACCCTATTTCATGTTTGGATGAGTGCATACTCTCCTAAACTACTCCATATTCAGATAGAATTACCAGGCATCCAAATCTTCCAATAACATTATGAAAAACATTTATAGCTCTCTTGTCATATGTAATCCATCTAATGCATATCTAGTGCTTCTATCTGAACGCACTAGTCCAGAGTGTACTTATTTTCTATTTGCCTGATGAAAATATGAATTTTTTTCAATTCCAGAATTATTTTTATAATCTTTTATGATCCAAAATAGCCAGACATGAAACTTACCAATCTAGTTACTCAGGAAGCTGAAGAAGAAAAATCACAATTTTGAAGCTGGCCTTGATAACTTAGCAAAAACTTGTCTCAAAGTAAAATAAAAAAAAAAAAAAAATAGCTGGTGCTATAGCTCAACGTGCCCTGGATTCAATCTCCAGTATCAGAAAACACACAAGCATAGATGTGAAAGTCAAATTACACAATTTTGTATTATTGTTAAAATCTTGCATAAGAAATTCTTAAAAGCTTGGTAATTGGAAACAACAAAGATTTATTTGGTCTCAGTTTTGAGAACAGGATATTCCATGAAGGTGTCAGCAGGATTAGATTGCAGAATTTTTGGGTAATAGAGGCTTCAACCCAGATTTTAAAAGAATATCTTGGAAGCAGGGTCAATAAAGCCAACAGAACAAGAGTGATCTTGGGTAGTTGAACATGCCAGGATTAGGAATGTGGAAAAACATGGAAAGAAAACCTGTATCTTGAAATCAGAGCCAACCAAAGAACAAGGCGTGGAAGGCTACAACCAGCAAAATAACTGATGCTGGTCATTTAGCCTGATATCTGTGGGCCTCACATCTTATCACTATGTGCCTCATGCAGTGCAAATAGAGCCACAGAACTTCATGTTTGCCCTTCTAGTTTTTTTTTAAATTTATTTATCTATTTATTTATTTATTTTGCTGCCGTTGTAGTTGTTCATTTACTTCCCACTTCCTATTCCATCCTCTAAAAGTGAAAAGTTTTATGGGGCTGGGAGGATGGCTCAGTAGAATAAGTGCTTGTCTGGCAAGTACAAGGGCCTGAGTTCAATCACCGGTTCCTCCA
>NW_004524582.1:8920907-8927182 GCF_000260255.1 Octodon degus | reverse complement strand
TAAGAAAGCTCTGAGGTCAGTGGCGGAAGCTCCAAAGTCTGTGACAGCAGGATGAGGGATCTACACTGGAGTCAGAAAGCAATGCTTAAAGTAAAAAACAGAGCTTCCCCCAAAAGAACCACAGTCATCCTCAGTGACAGCAAACTTAGAGCTCCTCCAATGATGAGAACAGCTGAGTTCATATCAGGAAAGCCAGTGTGACAAGTCTCTCCAGGCTGTTCTCCAAGAGTCACAGGAGAAACCAAGAGCCCCTAAGAGCACAAGCTCTTCTTCTTCTGCTCTCCCTGTTTATTTTATTGGCAATGATCCTCAGGTGGCCTTCAGCATTCAGCCCCATGATGGGTCAGTTCAGCTGGATGTTACAAGGTGACCACCAGTTGTCAATCCACCACACCTGGACTGAAAAATCAGATAGAACACAGTGAATGGTTATGATTGTGAAGTTCATTAAAATGACTTAATGTCTGACCAGCCCGATAGCTCAGTGGACTAAAGCACCTTCTTAGACAGGCTCAGGGACCAGGGCTTCATCCCTGCTATGCAGTGCCCATCCTGCTCCTGTGGTGCACTGAGATGGTAAGTGAGACTGGGCATGGTAGTGTATGCCTGTAATCCTAGCACCTGGGCAGCTGCAAACAGGAGGATCACTAAGGGTCTGATCTGTGTAGCGAGACCCTGTTGATGCTATACTAAAATAAATTTTTTTTAAAGAAAATGATTTAATGTCCATTGAATAGTTTTTTCTTGAACAAGGAATACTTCATCTCAAATCCTGGGGCAAGTCAGTCTACTTCATTAGATCATGTAAAGAAATACCTTAAAGATAGTTTTGAGGACTTAGTAGTATATACAAGGTTTTCTGTAGATTTAAATTTAAAATCTGAATTTTTTCCACATTTGTACTTTAATATTTATCAAATTTCTCTCTCTTCCTCTAGCCTTTTCTCTTCCTGTTTCCCAGTCTTTTTCTTAGTAAGTAATCTGTCTCTAATGACATATTCCCTCATCTTTTTCCTTTATTTTACACCATCAGGAAAAAAAAAATTCAAGAGCTTTCACAGACTGGCAGTGATCACAGCCAAATAAAGGTGAGGAGCTCTTTGCTCCCATCAGCTGGCTGCCAGTGCTCATCTCCTGTCCTTCCGGCAGGGGCCATTCCCACTGTGTGAGTCCTTGTGGAACTCTAAGTCAAACTGAACTGCACTGCTATAGACATGGAGTGTTCACATGCACATGTGAAACAAAACTTTGCAGAAACAATGTCAGAAAGAATAAGTCACTCATGACATAATTACACAAGGTTAATCCATGAACAACTGCCTGGACAGTAGCTATCAGATGTCTCTGCCTACTCATGTTCATCAGGATCTGTAAGTCACCCACAAGGTGGCTTATTCTGTTTCTTTGACCTTCCTTCATTGCCACAGGACAGATCAAACACTATTAGCCTTCACCTAACATTATGCAAGCATCCTATGAGCAGGCCAGCTCTGGACTGTTTCTCTCTCCATCTTTCTCTTGCTGTGAGGGCCTCCTGCTCCACAGCCTCCTTTTTTTCCCCCACAGCCTCCTTTTGCTTACATAATTCAGAGTAATAAATTATTTCATAACCCAGAATTCTGTACAAATAGTGGGATGATTTGCCATTTTCAGCTTTCAAATGAGGAAAGGGCAGGTCCAGATGATAGGGAGAAATTGGTTCTTAACAAACTTCTTGAGTGTGGAGCAGACACATAAAACAAGCAGTTAGAACTTCTTAATTTTCATTTCATATCAGATGCACCTAAGAAATAGTACTGAGTAGGCCCAATTAGCAGGAAGGCTTGGGTTCCTACTTCTATGGACATAGTTTCTCCATGTTTCACTTGATCCTATGCATAGCTCCTACCTTTTAGGGAACTTCTAAAAATAGAAAGTAGATTATGTTGTAATAAAAATTTATAAATGAGAAAATGGATTTAATGACACTATTCAGTGAAAAAGGACTTACTATTCAAGTTAAAACTAACTTTGAACACCCCCTAACACACTTGCACATATATACATTATTTATGTACACACAGAACCAGTTTAGCACTGGGGCCAGACCAAGGAAGATTTCTACTGCTCCACAAAGACACAAGTAATCCCATCATCCCCAAGCTGTGTGCCCCCACACATTCTTTACTTCTATGCAAGAGAGAGCGTTTCCTGCCTCTTAGCTTCTGTGCATCTGGACACAATTTTTTATTTTGCCTGCTTTGGAGAAAGCAATAAAAATAGCTGACTTTTAATTCATGCATGCTATGTTCCAAAATTATTCTAAAAAAAATGATATGGTTCTTATTTCTGTCCCAGATCAAAGACTATTGTTATCCCATTGTACAAGTGAGGAAACTAAGTTTTCACCACTTTTATGGCCAAATTAAAGCTAGTTGCTCATGTCATTCTTTTAATAAAGTCTTACAGTCTATGTGACTAGTTTTAGTTCATTTAAAGATGTTTTTCATTCTGCACAAATCTGTGTTTTAGATAGCTTTGACTTGTGCCTAGCACAGTGCCTTGTGTATTTAACAGCTCAGTAAATTCCTGCTAATTCATTTCTTATAAAATTCAAAAGATATAATTCATTTCAATATTTCTCTTTTCAGGGAGATGTTTTGACATAAATTCAACATCGATTAAGTCTTTTTTCAAGCAGGTAAGAACAAATTTAGGTAGTAGTTGCTCAAGAAAGGTTTTGAAAAACTAAAAGTTGCAGTTCTGACAAGCAGTGTGGGTGCCTTACAAAAAGTTACAAATGGAGAAGCTTAAATACCTGCATGAAAGAGAAAAGGGCAAAGGGGTTTGATAACACTAGCTGATAATCAAAGACAGAAAGTCTCTAGAGAGGATAGTATAAAACATACAAGCCACCAACAAAACAGATCCAAAAGTACATGTGTAAGACAGAAATAATTGCTCCATTTCTGTCAGCAACTAATGAAATGTGATCTTGTATCTTCAGTTCAACTTTAGATGCATTATAGTTTTCTGAGAAAGGTTAAGTGCCTTTGCATAAAGTAGCATGACACTATGGAAATTTTGCTTAAAAAATAAATTGTATCTCATTGGTTGGAGAAGTCTGTTAATGGTAAAATCTATGTCATCTGAGAAAAGCAAAATGGCCCTCAAGGTAAAACACTACACCTGGGGCTCCAGGAGGCAAGATGATACGAACCAAGTGAGACTCTGAAAGTGACAGGCAGATCTGGCTTTAGGCTCTTTTGTTGCTATGGGAGCTCATGTATACCTTAAGCTCCCCAAGGATCATTTTAGTCATGCATTTAGCATAACCTGGGGTTGGACAATGATGTGTATCAACAGAACCCTAGCAATGCACCATTAAAAAGGTATTCATTTGTTTCTCACCTAAAGCAGTTGAACCTCTTGAGTTCACACAAGACATTTTGTATAGTAAAATAAAAAAAAAATCATGAAGTTAGTAACGGAGGCAATTAAGAAGGGATAGTATGCCATATCACAGTCCAGACATCAGAGAGTGTTGATATTAAAATATCCAGATACAAGTTTGGGTTACTTACCTATGGATAATGAGACTTCATGCTCTCAAGCCCTTTTCGTTCTTCAAATCATGTGCGTGACAACTTGCTCAGTGTTACAGTGTATTTATAATCTTGAATATAGTTAGGCAATTGAGACCTGGTTACATTCACACAGCAAGATGTGAAATATGAATATTCCACATAAGGAATTAAATTTACAGATAAATTAATAAAAGTTTCAAAAGGAATACATTTTTGTGTATAAATATATAAATAGAATTTGCAAGACACACACAACTGCACTGGTAATAATTGCATGTGGACACAGAGAATGATTGGAATCTCTGACTAATAAGTTCCATCAGGGCACAGAAGATACCAATCCTATACCCTCAAAGTCCTCTGCACTTCTGATACCAGGACCCTTTCTCAGACCTATCTTTTTAACTATCAAATTTAAATAATGAGGCAGAAGATGAACTGCATCTTCCAGGCCTTTATCATGGGGCAGATGCTGGGAATAGAAACATATCCTTTGGAATTAGCCACTCCAAATTGTGGGAAAGGAAGGGCTTGGTCAGACAATGTGCAACTTATGCTGCTGAGGTGTTTTCCGGTTTCTCCTTTAGCAGTGATGGTAGCGTTGCATGACCCCTGGCAAGACCTATTTCTGTACTGCTTCACCATGCTGAGCGTGGAGTCTGCCTCCCTGCCTGTCCCCTTCTGCTATCCTTCCCCTCTGTGTTCTTCCCTCTTCTCTCCCTCTACCTCCACCCTGCCTTTTTCCTTCAATACCTAAGTCTGCTTGTGATTAAAAAAAAATCCTAAGCCTTAAGTATAATTATACTTGAGACACTTACTAATCACTATGATTTTGAATCTTTCTTATGAGACTTAAAAAAACTTTTGTTGTTTTTATGCGTGGTTATAGTGTGTGTAGGAGGAGGTGGGTAAACAGAAACAACAGGTTAGCTGTTGTATGGCAAGAGAAATGTTAAGAGACTGCACAGCCCTGGAGGACATTGCCTCTTCTGCCATGCAAGGACCTACATTTCTGCTGATCCCATGTCATGCTTCCTCATCATTTAATTTTAGTTACCAATTGACCTTCTCATTACTCCTCTCTCCAGACCCAATTTTATTAGATTGCCTGTGGGAAAATCCATTAAGGCAATCAGTTATTATATTGAAGATACAATTCTCATGCTAGTTTGAAGTACTCCATATTTTACCTATACATAGTGAAACTGAAGCAAATCCATAACTTTTGTGTCACGAAGGCTATATAAATGGAAATTTTAATGCAAATGTTTGTAATACATTACCTACATGGGTTCACGATTTGTGAGAATCAACTTGAAAGTTCTGGTATGCCTGAGATCCAAGCTCAGCCTAACACTGAAAAGCAAGAATAGAACTATGAAATGAGATGAAATGGAGACAAGTGAAGAAGCCAAGGAGGGTTGAGAGAAGAGGCTTGGCCTAACAAAAATTCTTCGGTGTTTAAGTGATCAAAAATCTGCAGAGATTAGGAAAACTTCATTCTACATTAAATTTGGGTGTTCTGTGTCTTTCTGATGCTATTAATATATATTTTACATTAGGTAAATAGATAAGCCACAAATTCATGCAGTCATGAAGTGTGACTTTAATATTCCAAAATAAAACTGTTGTTGATGTAAACTCAATCTTGATGAATGAGGGAGAAAAGAAGCCACGTTGCAATGTCTCTCTATCCTTCGGCTGATGGTGAGAAGGGGTGGCGGTGAAGAGTCCTACAAAGGGACTGCGAGCATCTAGCTTTTATTGCCTTCTCGTACGTTCTGGTGTTTGCTGAGGTACTTGGTCCCATTCCTATTATTATTATTTGTTGCTGAAAGAGTATACCTATGTTAGACTTTACTTCCAAAATTTGGTTTTAGTAAATCTTTCCTGTTAGTCCACTGAAATCCTTCTGATGCCTCTAGAGACTGTCTCATGGGACCTTAGGCCTCACGTCTGTGAACATCAATCTTTGCTTCCAATATTCTACCTCCTTGGCCATCCTAGGAGCAAAATCTCAATATCCATGAGAAACACTTCTGAAGTTAAAAATTAGTACCACCTTCTACTTTCAGGCTCCCCCAAACCTATCTAAAATTTTTATTATTTCTCCACCGTCTTGAATTCAGATGAGTTATAGCATCAGTGCTAACTACAATCCTAGCATATGAAACTTGTCCTATAGCTCCTTGTATATCTCTTGCATCCAAGCTGAGAACAGTACAATATTTCTAATGCTAATGAGTGGGAAAATGTATCCGAACCTCATTATAAACTCTTTCAAATTTTTCTGTCCTATACCTTGCTTTTGGCTTTTGAAGGAAAATGGATACATGTCCAGTGTAGCTGAAATGCCAACAGGTATATTAAAAAATCTTCTCACTACTTATTATCACTTCAACTTATGTAGTACATAATTATTGTATGTTTATTTAATGGCCTTTCTAAATAGGTAAATTTTATGGCCTTAGAGCTATTTTTATCCTAATTTTAGAAATAAGTTAGTGATAGAAAGGTAGATAAATTTGTCATATAAATGTTGACACAAGAATAAACTTGTCTATTGAAACCTACACAACAATTGAAACCTATGGGCAGTTAGGTCAGGACTAGAGCTTGAATCCCAAAAAATATTTCCTCTGCAAGGTTGAGTCTACACATCACTTCCTACAGGACAACACTACCAAAGATGCAAAATGTTATACTCAT
>NW_004524582.1:8910834-8920807 GCF_000260255.1 Octodon degus | reverse complement strand
AATAAATAAATAAATAAATAAATAAATAAATAAATAAATGTTTTACCCTATGTCATTGTTTCTTTGGATTATGCATCTTGGTTTTGATTTGCACAGAGCTTCAGGGCTAAGAATTTTTTTCCATGCTACGAAGTAGTGAACTTTTGTAATGTGAGCACGAGAAGACCATATCCAGACTACAGTTAAGGGATGGATGCTATATCTTCATTTCTCACTTTCTGCCTTCAAAACAGAGATTACAAAATGGAAGAAAATAATTTCTAGTGCTGTTCTCTTTTCTTTATAGGAGTGTCCAACATGATTCCTTTCTGAGTCTAGGTGGAGAGATAAATGTGCTTTAAAGACATTATTCCTGAAAACTTATATTTAGAAAATGACCTAAATGTATTAAATGTTGGAAAAGGACCAGAAATACAAGTAAGCATCAACATGAATATCTAAATATCATTTTGTTTTGTATGTGATACTAGGAACTGAACTGAAAATTTTACAGTATGATACATCACCAGCCCTTTTTTATTTTTAATTTTGAGACAAGTTTTCACATAATTCAAAAGATTGTTGAAACTGGATCCAAACTTGTGATCCTCCTACCTTAGCCTTCAAGATTGCTAGGGATGATAGGCCTGTGCCACTGATCATATCCTATATTTAAAGACAAATGTGTACTCTCTCTGTCATTATGATAGTAAGTGAATCACAGAACATACAAATATTGCCCCATTGTAAGACCTTAAAATGTCATTTTTAAGAAAATGCAGAAATGCTAACTTTTTCATTTTATAAATATACTATGTAATTCAGCAGATATTGCTTTCAGTTTTATTTTATGTCTTATTATAATTCAATTGCTTATCAGTTCAAAAGCTTATACTGTATCACAACCTTAGATCTTAAACGAAAGCCACTCATTGGGTTTAAGAACTAAAATTCTCAGAAACAGAAAGCTTTCAGAATATGTTTAAATTATATACTTGAATTATGACTTTATTTCTTTGTCTTCTAGGGCACCTTGAGTTGGACCATCATCATCTAAAGCTTTGCTTTTGTCAACTTAAAGTTTTTCCTTGGATCTCAGCCTTAAGTATTCCCTCATTCTGTGCATGCTTCTGGTGGAGCTTCATTCCCTATGTCCGTGAAGGAAAGCCTCCGAACTATGGTCTCAGTAAATATGGTGCTTATGCCTGAACTAGTTTCTAGGGCTAGAAAAATGATATTAGAGTAAAATTTTTAACATCTATATTATTGACACATTGGGATGGATAATTACTAGGGAAGGTTACTGAATTCTGCATTATCAGATATACAGATACTGTGTATCTGCATTACTAGATACTCTCGTCTCTAATCTCCAGAGGTCAGCAACCATCTATGGCTGCTATCCATGGCAAAATTGTCTGTAGACATTGCTGAATGTTTCCTGGAGAGCAGAAGTCTTCCAGACAGGAGCAATTAGATGGGACTGAAAGAATTATGTCTGCATTCATACTGGAAGTGAAGAGTCCCCTGAGTCTAGTTCCTAGACAGAAAATAGAGTACTTAGACCAATTATCATAAAAGAATAATTGAAAGAAAGGTGGAGTTATCAATTATCAATTATCTGTTAAAGTAGTTTATTTAGTTAGTGATTGATTATGTATAAATCTCAAGTTCGTGATAAATTTGATAATAAGAGGAAAAGAACAGAAAAGTGTGCTTTGTGGTTGTAGTTTCTGCCTTAAGGGAATAGAGTCTACTATCACAACCTATCATCTAAACTGTTGTTCATTTTACGATAACATTTGTTTCTATAACTTATTGTGCATAACACTCAAATTTTTTAGCATAATTCTTATCACAACACATAAACATTGATTCTTATCACAATACATAAACATTGGTTTATTTCACTGTTTCATGACTAAATACATCATAATCTCCTTGAAAATAGATGCTATTTATTCCTGCTATACATCACCAGTGCATAGCACAAAGTAGTCTCTTGCTATAAATTTTATGAAAAAGAAATCTCTTTTTACTTAAATAATTGTTATTTTCATTAGTATGATGAAATTTGACATAAAATCTCTATATCTTGGTAATAGTTGTTTTGTTGCAAAATGTGGTGATGTATGCTGACATACCTTATCCTATATTCTTTTTTATGGTTTCATTTTACATAGGCATTGATGAAATATGAAAGGAAATTACGAGATCCTATATGGTTGTCTTAATATGATCTAATACATACTGCACTGGTCTATGATGAACATAATTTCTTTCAGTTAATGGCCATGGCTTTTATATCACTTGTGAATCTTAAAGCTTTGTCTCAGATGTTATTTTATATATTTTAAATACATCTATCTAAAATAATGTTTAACATATCTATAATTCTTGCTGAGATGCATATTTGATTTTTTATATTATTTATTTATTTTATTTGGTACAGGATCTACAGGGTCTCACTATCCAGATGAGACTCATAGTGATCATCCTGTTTTCAGTCTCCCAAGTGCTGAGATTACAGGCAGACACCACCACACTCATTCTCAATCTCTCAATGTGCCCCAGGGACAGGGCTGGCATGGCATGCTGGGGTTCAATCCCTGATCTCTTCATCAAACCCCAGTCCCTGAAAGAGAGACATATTTGTAATAGTACTGAATAGGTAAGAATGAACTGGTAATATGTGAAAGGAACTAAAAGATTATTTAACTATCAAGAAGGGCAAGGTTTATCCAAAATTATGTGGTGGGTATGGGGAGAAGATTTATACATATTACCATAAGCAGTAACTCCAAGTATGGAAATACTGTAAGTCAGTACTCAGTAGATACGCAACCTATAAAACTGATTCCCCAAGGGGGAAAAAACACATTAGCCTCTCCACATCTGAATCTACTTACCTGTCTGCTTTTATTATGAATCTCTTGCTCTGGGCTTCATGCTTTTTCTTTAGACTAGAAAATAATATTTCTTTTTATGTCATCTTCTTCTATGACTTTATCCTTTGGGATACTGTGTAGCAGAATACAGGATAAAGGGGTTTATATATCACAAAAATTCAATTTTCTTTGTTCTGGGATCTACAAATTGTAAAATTGAATGCAGGCAGATTTGATGTTTGTCAAGACTCACCTCCTCAGCGACACAGTCTCCCTGTGGCAGAAAGATGAGGTAATTCTTATAGGATACTTGTCATCCATGAAAACTTTATGCTCATGACCTAATCGTGCCCAAACGCGTCCCTCTTAGTATCATGGTGCTATGGTTTGGATCCACGTGTTCTCTACAGGCTCAGGAACTAAAGGCTTCACGCACCTGCTAACTACTGGAAGTTGGTAGATCTTTTTAAGTAACAGCCCCAAATGGAAGAAATCATATAACAGATACCAGGGTGGCATTCTTGAAATAGATACTAGAACTCCAACCTTTGTTCTCTCTGTGTCTCTCTCACTGTCTCCAATGAAATGAGTATCTTCTGTCCATCTCTCTCCCCTTGGCCTGTGTGTATGTGCTTTGCCACAGGTCCAAAGTGGTAGAACCATGTGATTGAGGACCGAGACCTCTGAGTATGAGGCAAAATGAAAAATTTCTATTTTCAAGTTGATTATCTCAGGTATTTCATCACAGCGATGGAAAGTTGATGCGTTCACATTCCTGAGTAGGTTTAAACACATGAATATTAGGTGCACACAAACAAACCATAGGAATCATTGTCATCTTCATCATCATCTTCACTTATTCTCAAATACCCGTCCAAATTTGAAAGTTATTCTATAAATACATGATTACATAAATCTCACAACCATTCGATATTCATATATCTTGTATATTTGGCCAATCATAAGTTGATGTTCAGAATTTTCTTGTCATGGTTTAGATATCCTGCATAACACCTGAGGTTTTATTTAAAATGAATTTTACTGCTGTTTCAGATTTTACCACAATGCACTTTTGTCCATAACATTTGAAAATTATCCACTTGGATTTATTCATGTGAAGCTTTTAATAACAGAGTGTTTTCTTGAGTTAAACAGAGAAAAAAAAAACACAGACATATCCATTCTGGCTGATATGAGAAAAGCAAACATTGGTGCTATCAGAGGGACAGCTTTCAGGAGCTACAAGTGATTCCAAGCTCTAAAGCTTAAAGAAAGTGGGTCCTGTCAACCATAAGAACAAGTTTAAAAACACATCCTCTGACTGAAAGTCTAGCTCCTTTGAAACATTAATTTTAGCCTTGGTACCTTGATGCAATCATACCCAGCTGTTATAGCCTAAGGATAGAACCATCACTGTCTGCTGGACTTCTGAATTACAGAACTAAAGACTAGCAAGTAGGACTTGCGCCAACTTCCTATATATGTGGTGTTTTTTTACATAGCAATTCTAAAACATCTGCTCTATATTTCCTACAGTTATAGTGAAGTAAGAATACAGTAGTTAGCAAAGCATAATGGATAGAATATGAATTTTGGAATGAGACTGTCTCCCATTGAAATTATAATTATTTCATTCACTAGAAATTGGACTTTGGGAAGGCCAGGACAGTCTTTCATAATAGCTGATTTCTCATTTTCATGTGGAGGTAATGTTACTGTAGCCCTCATAGAATATTAAAACATTGGAATTGATGAAAGATATACAGTTTCAAATCTTGTAAGTTAAATGTTGAATATATGCTAGCTACTATTTTTACCACATTATAATGCACACATTCAATGCTTAGAGTGATAAATGTATCCAAAATTGTAAACCTATTGAGTTGTGATTCAAGTTTCCCACTTATATGGAGATAGCTGCCAAATCTCTGTACTTGCTCTAGCTAATTTATGCTGCTGCCCTTCAACACAAACAGGCAAATAATCTTGATGTCTGTCCTTATCTATATCATCTTCTCAATGCTGTGATACATAACTCCACTAACTGGAAAGGACATCTCACAAACTTGAAGAAAATCTAGGTCAAAATGTATCAGAGGTTCCTATCTATGCCATACATCTTATATCCTTAGAAGTTCAGGTTTCAAAGAAAGAGACCTTTGGAAAACCTGCTACAAAAAGCTAGGAACCTTATCTCTCATTTATGACCTTTTCTGCCTGCTCACCTCTAGGATGTGTTAGTTTCATGCCCATGTATAAATAGCTCCTAACTAAAGCAGACTTGCAAACTATAGGATATCCTTGAACTTATGCATCCATGGCAAATATCCACAGTAACTTGTAAGCTGTCTGTAAGTACAGTAACTCAGGAGAATTAGGATAATTACTCATCAAGCACTATTTAACACATTTGCTTATGATGAGTGAAGCTTGAGACAGGTATAGAATATTATAGGAAAATAATATCCACTGAGCACTTTGCAAGCTTTTACACTTCAATAAACTGAAAAAAGTAAATCTAAAATGCCAACTGCACTCTCAAAGGTATTCATACAGGTCTCTTATTCTCACAGCTTCAAGACTTTGCAGTGATGTAAATGTGGAAAAATTAATTTGGTTAGAAAATGGTCATCTGGTATAGAAATGATTGCTAAGATTTAACAAATTTAGGATGCTGTAGTGGAGAAGAAATAGCTGCAGCCTACAGAACCTGGCTTATATAACTTCTAATTCACACACATAATTATTGCTAGAAATAAGTAAAGTCTTATTTATTGGCAGTTGGATGTGGACTCTTGATAATCACAGATTAGAAAAGGGAAAGGGGAAAACTGTTTTGTATGAAGCAAAACCTCATTAAGTCCAGCAGAGCTGTTCTTTCTAATTCAGTTGGTATTTAGTCAAGTTATTATCTTTTCAGGCTTGGATATTTTTGCAATATTCTTCCACTCTGATATTTCATTTTTAACATGCATTGACCTATATATGGGATGAACATATTTAGTCACTTGTAACATGTAATGCTGAGCTTCTCAGATGAAAGTGTTTAAAATTATACAAATCCTTATTGAATTCCTATTTACTCTCATTTCTTTATATCACTAAATATTATCCAATAGGAGTGTCGAATTAAGTATTGGCCTTCCTTTTGAGGGTGTATAGAAAATTTTAAAGAAGAAAAACAGTCACTCTAAGCTGGGCAACCATGAATTTCTGGAAATAAGAAAACAGTGTCAAGTATCAAGTTGTCCTAGAGTAAAGAAACAATATATTCTTCTCAGCAACTTTTTATTCTTTTAGAGTAAAGTATAGAAGTATATAAATATTGATGTATAAACATTTTAAAACTGGCTGAATAAATGGTGGTGACAATTTTCTCCCTTGCAATACAACATTTGTCTATTTATGTAGTGTAAATATCCCAGCTACAGCCAATTTGCAGCTACCAAATTGAGAACAATAAATGCTGAATTATGAAGAAATGTACACATTCAGCTTACAAGAGCCTATAGGACTTGGCTGAAACTAAAACCTAGTTTCATACCATTGTTCAAGAACAAATACCCTGAGAAAAATGATTCCAATATCATCTACATGCATTATGCTTCCTTTGGTTCACCATTAGTTACAATTATTTTTATTTCTTTGTCTGAATTTATCTTTATGGTGAAAACCTTTTTGTTATTTGTCTATATCTATGATAACTAGCATAATTCTTAGATATAACAAATGTCCAATACATAGTGTTACAAGCATTTTCCTGAAATATCTCATCTTGTTGCCTCACCTTACTAATAGGAGACCCTTATTAAGCAACTTAAAGCAAACATATTTTATTTAGGTGCTCAGTATATTTCAATAATTGAAGTAAAATTTCAAACCTAGTATAGATCCTGCTATGTTTTATCCCTTAGTGTCTTTAAAGATTCTGTCCAAATAGTTTTCAGCGCAAAGTAATTATTTTTGGGCAGAGGAGATAATTTAGTAGAGTAAGCGCTTCCCTGGCAAGTGCAAGGGCCTGAGTTCAATCCCCAGTTCTGCCAAAAAAAAATCTGTTTACTTGATGGAAAATACCTGTTCCATGCTATGCCTAAGATGTTTGATATTCAGAGAGATAGGTTAAACCCATCTGCATATGTTGTAGGGTTAATAATAAGTTTCTCTTCTGCAAGGTTAACAACCTAAGTTTTCAGACCAAAAATTAGAGAAAAAGAAGGGCTGCAAGGTCAGACAACATTTTAGCCCTACCCTTTCAAAGTCAGTGAAGACTCAGGACATAGGAGAATCTGTACTGTAATGTCATCTAACTAAATTTTCTCATCAAGGAGATTATGGGGCCACAAAGGAATGTGATCAATGATGTATTGTGCCTAATGAGAGTCACATGGAGAGAAAACATTATCTCAGGCTTTCACAGAGAGCAGATTGGTCAAGCAATGGCCATGACTCATCCATATGGCTGACACTGGCAAAGGATCTACAAATTGCAGTACAGGGTTTCAGGATAAATCCTGAGGGTACTTGACTGACCTTGACAGATAACAAAAGTTACATTTCTTGTCCATATGGCTGACACTGACAAAGGATCTACAAACTGCGGTACAGGGTTTCAGGATAAACCCTGAGGGGACTTGACTGAACTTATCAGATACAAAAGTTACATTTCTTGTTATATAGGTCTTACTTTATCTTAGTCTTGGCAGAAAGGTATAAAAATGAGGTATAAGGGGTGAAGCCATGTTGGTGTGCTAAGCTGGAAAGGGCTCAGGTCACCAACTTCTGACATTGCAGTCCTGCAGATGATTTACTGCTATTATGGACTACTGGACTATTTTGGAATATGTTGCTTAATTCACTCACCTACAATATTTAAATGACAATGGAATGCACTACTCTGACAAAACTAAACAAAAAAAAAAGGATACAAATGAATGAACATTTTGTATATGTATATTCAAAATAGGATAGATTTACAGCTACATTCTCTTAATTCAATGAATAAGAAGATTTGTTCTAATAGTGTTTGTGGACGGGATTTCATGTCTGCATCTTGTACAATTAATAACCCTTGAGACAACAATGTGCAAAGTATTTATTATTGCAACTTTCCTACTGATCAGTTTTGAAACTGTCTCATTGCTATTGTTTCTCAACAAAATTATTAAAAAGTAAATTAATTATTTTCAAGTAAATGTAGAAGTCTGCTGAATACAATGAGAATAATCTTTTGCATGTCTAAGAGGATAAAATTCATTATTTTTTGTCACTGGGGCAAATCAGAGTTATTCATGCCTTCCCAAATAAAACAAAGCAAAGCAGGGCAGAGAAGATAGCTCAGTGGCCTAAGTGCCTACCGGTCAAGCGCAAAGACCCAGGTTCCATCCCTGGTACTACACGCTGTTCTGGCCACCAAAACCAGGGTGGTGGTTCATACCTGTAATCCCAGTGGTGGGGAGGCCGAAACAGGAGGATCACTATGAGTCCCAGCTATGTAATGAGACCCTGTGTCAAATAAATAGATAAATCCTTACAAATTAATACATACATAAAAAATAAAAAAACAAAGCAAAACAAATATAGCCAACACAAAATGGAATAAAAAATGGGGAACTAAAATGAGAAATTCATGTGTGTCACTGTCCCAAGATCATTAATCTTTGTAGTCCCAGGCCCATGACAGTATTATTCCTCTAGATATGAGGTAAGGAGAGTACACCTGTTAAATAGTATAGATGGTTATTTGGGTAGAGTAATTAACAAATTGTTACGAAACTAAACTGAAAGGAGATTGCTTTTATCTTTTGTATCAGAAAGGCTGTCAGCACATAACTTCTGCTTGGTGGTGCACACCATGAAAGCATCTATGTTTGAGCCTCTTGTGAGCATGATTTGAAATTAGTGTCACTGAATCATATCTCATATTTCAGTGGAAATATTCTATTCTTTAAAAAATCAGAACTTCTCTTATTTTTGAAGAGAATAATTTAAAAAAAACCTTAAAATTAATACAGAATCTCAAAACAAGGTGAAAGAAATTAGCAATGGTTGTTATATTGTATATTTTTATATTCAAAGTGGTTGTTCAGTTTACCAGATATGGGCATAAAAAATTGATCAAAAATTAAACATTTTCTGTTCCTTTTTATAAGCCAACAGAAGGTATCAGAACAATTATCTTAGCTACCTTTTGTGTATTCAATTTTTCTCTCTCTCCTTTTATGAGTGAAATGAATCATGCTCACCTGTGCAAACATCACATTGTCTCCCTAGCGTAAAAGCTGCACTAGTAATAATAAGATCCAAAAGATACAAGATGTACTGAAAGGGTAAAAAACTGCTCAAAAGGAAAGAACAACTAGTATGAGGGAAACAAGAAAAGCACTTCTTATTGTTGCCATATTTTAATGTTGTGATATTTAGAGAAGCTAAATATCATTGATTTTCCTTGTTTCAGTTGTAGTAACAGCTACACAGTCAATAATAAAACATGAACAGTTAATTTGTAAATGCATCTACTAACTAATGGAAAACATTTTAATTATCTAATTTTAAGTGTGATATTGTTAAAACATTTTGCTTATTTTCAAAGAATTTTTCTCACTATCTGAATTCTCAATGTTAACAATGTGTGTTATAAAATTTCCCTGTTGTTGTTGTTGTCAGGGTTTGCAAAGGGAGCAATTTAATATGGAACATATAATATATAGGATGATTTTATAATAGTCGCTCAAAAGGTCAAGTTCAAGAAATCTGTCCACAACTAAAGTGTAGGGAGCTGCATGTAGCCGCGCCCTAGGATGGAGCCAGTTTCTGCCTTCCACCCTCTCAGGGGGTGAGCGCTCCTAGTAATCAACAATTCCATATGAGGCCAAGGCTTGGGCTAATGCATTGCTTCCGCATACCTGGACCAATGGACAGTACATACGTGGCTGAGACTTATAAGCTAAGATCAGGGACCTCGGGAGAGAGAAGAGAAATGTAACAGGGCAATAAAAGGCTGCGCAGACACAAGCAGTGGTCGCATCTTCCTTGCTGGCAAGGCTGCGCGTGACAAGTGGTGCCGAAACCGGGGAACTGCAGTCCCGTTGCTGGTTGGAGCCCTGCGC
>NW_004524582.1:8899955-8901979 GCF_000260255.1 Octodon degus | reverse complement strand
ATTTTTGGCAAGTGGCAAACTACAAATATTGGGCTAAAAAAGAGTTATGAACTCATACATTAAGGTATACATCACAGAGAGCACGTAAATAATATCAAGTGTCTGAAGGAATGTCACTACATTTCTTTCACATGTTTTGAGAGCAATAGAACTCTCATAGTTGTTTTCTACACTCATTCTTGATATATGAAGCATCAATATTTCTTACCATAGTATTTTTACAAACTCAAACAAATAACACTGTTAATATTTAACTTTATGAAAAATCACATCTTATTCTTTATAGCTTTATATAATAAGGCTTTCAACTAATTATTAGGATTTTTATTTTCACAGACTTTGATTTAATTGTTTAAAATCAAGATTTAGAATTTTGTTATGATAAAGAGATTTTCCTTTTTAACATTTTTAATATTTTATTTTTAAAGAGAATACAAAATAATAAGAACACATTAGAAATAATACAGAATTTCATTGCACAAAAATATGAATTCAACAATGCTTGTTATATTGCATAGGGTTGTCTTCAAATTAGTTGTTTAGATTACTAGACATGCATGCAAAAATTGGGGAAAACTTTTAAGAAATTTAAAGGAAGAAAAAAAAATTAAGCATTAACTGCTCCTTTTAATAGACAAGCAGAAATCAACAGTACAATTATCCAAGACATCTTGCATAGTCACATAAATATATCTTTATCCCTGCTTCTGTCCTTTTATCATCACAGTATTTCCTTCCCTTTGAGCAGATTTTTTCCTTTCTCATAGTATCTATTACAACTTTCATATTTTATTTACTCTTTTCAGGTTCTTACACTAGGGAGACAATATGATGTTTGCACATGAAGGGCTTTTCTAAGGCATTCTAAAAAAAAGTATGTAGGATTGAAAACTACTTAAAAATTGTTCCTGTATTATTCACAAAGCAGCTGAATTATCGCTTAACTTCCTCCAGGGCAGACAATTTCAGTCCATTCAAACTGACAGAGCTAATCAGAGCCCTACCTAATCTTTGTTTTTCTATCTCTCTGTCTACTTCCTATCTCTTTTTGTCAGTTTCATCTAGTAGAGAAAACTAACTAGAAATAGTGACCCTATCCTTCTCCCCAAGAAATATTCATATCTCTACAGAGTTGGCAACATTAGTCCTCTGTCAGAGAAGTGTCACAGTTACCAGGTACATTTTTCACATTTCAATGGGGCTTCCAATCCTAAATGGATATAGTAGAGTGAAATCATCCTGTTTCCAACTTTATTTCATTTCCAAATTTCAGAAAATTCTGTCTATGTTTCAAGCTTGTGGAAGAAAGCCAACCAATATACTTTCGGCTCTCCTGAGTAGCTGATATTTCCTTGTCTGCTCAGAAGTGATCCTAATTACCATATGGCAGTGTTTTCCTTCATGGGAGAATGTATTTATGAGCTTATGGTATTTATAAGCTTATCTATAGAGTCAGTTTTATACGTACTTTAATTGTCAATATTCCAAGAACCCAGTAACCTGTGACAGATGAGTTATTACATCCTGCATAACAACTTCCTTTACCTCTCTGAATTTCTTTGAGTCAACATTTCCTGAAGCAATTCATTTTCTCTCCTGAAACTATTATACTCCACATATTGTTTCAGTGCATATTACCTATGCAAAAATTTCCAACACCCACTTGATAAAATCAAATAACATCCAATCTTGTGCTCTGAGCAAAACATTTGAAATAAAAACTAGTGCGTATAGAATTTAAAGACTGGAATATTTAACTTTAGTATTCGGAAGTATTCAGAAGATCTCTTATACCAGTTTCTCTCACCACAGTCATCTTTGTAAATGCTTATGTCTAACATGTGTCTCTACGGCTAAGTAGCATAGGTGGAGCAAAAGCTACCTCCATGTGTCTCACTCATGGAAGCACACAAAACAGTGTCATGTAGTCATGTAGGCAGAACTTAATCGGTTTTACAAACAATGCTGTTACACAGTTTGAGACATCAACAAACTAAAATGAAATATAAGGCATGAAAAAAAAA
>NW_004524582.1:8886853-8898745 GCF_000260255.1 Octodon degus | reverse complement strand
TATGAAGGAAACCTTAACATTCCTAGTATATTGAAGAATGACAAGCATATATTAACAATAGGTGTTAAAGGAATTTCAAGAAAATCTAGATGAATACACTGATAAATAAATCAATGATAGCAATAACTTTTAGTAACATTGAATATTCAACATTCACTAAATATAAGTGACATTCCTAATATTGAATCATATTATCCATTACTGTGTGTCCCAGAGTTTCATGAGGGTTATTTTTAATACATTTCTATCTTTTCTTATAATGAAAGAATACTTTTAACCTTTATTTCAATGCATTCTCTTTAAAGCCTGTAGCTTTTCAGCTCTGCATAATTTTTTCTTTTGTTTGTAAAAACAGGTGTATCTTTTCACTTTATTATTTATGAAAACTCATATATAATTCTGCTAAGAAAAGTTTTTCAGACTTCTTTAAAGCTCAGTGAATTTTACTGTGTTTGACACTCTCTCCAGAACAGGAATTAGCTTATTCTACCAACATGTTAGTAGATTTGCTCCTCCACATTCTGCATGATCAGTGATATTAATGAATGCATTCCAAAAGATATGTGCAGCATGTCTCTGGATATGATTTTGATACCAGTTCTTTCATGCATGATTCACTTGGTTTACAATGTGAATATTACTTTGTAGTTTGAATGTTTCTTGGATGTCTCCAAATGAAAATGTTATACATTTTAAGTCAGCTCCCTATTACATTATCTCACTGACTACTGAGAAATTAAACTAATGTTCATACAGTTATAGAATTAATGGCTTAATAAGGCCTAAGAGATAATCTAGTCATTTATTCTTCTGTACTCTTAAAGAACTTCCTAGGTTATTAAATCATAACACAATGCATGGCAATTTTTTGAGAACAGTGTCTTCAGTGTCTGGCTATGAACTCTCCAACAGCAGGAAATAGACTTACAGCTCTATTTTCATGTAATATTATACATACATATATTGTCCTGATTAGTTTACACTCATTTTGGTACAAAATATTTAAAACCCAACATGAAGGAAGGAAAGGTTTATTTATCTCACAGTTAATGATGTTTTCAGTGCATACTCTGCTGGCTCAAATGCAGACCAGCCTGTGGCAGAGGGCAGCAGTTCATGGAGGCAGAAAACAGCAAAAGCAAAGGTGGGAGACACCTCTGTGGCTTCTAGGAAGCCTCTCTCCCTTTCCTCCATGCTGACTGCAAAGACTGGAGCTCTTCTGAGGAAGTAGAACTCTCCAATCTTTCTTAGTTCCCTTTTATATCCTTTTTTGTGCTGAGTCACTCTAAGGAGGGCCTTCCACACCCTAGGGAGGGCACTTCATGCCATAGGAAGGTGCCTCAATGCCCGAGGGCATGTAATCTCAGAGCTGATTTAGTTAACCTTTGACTTCTCAAGTTGATACAATGCTCTTGGATTTGAATACACCCCGTTTTACTAAATTAATCTGTATGTGTCATAGCTGTGAGGATGCTAAGAAAGATAAAAAGGGGAATTGGGCAACTGGGGTTACTGGGCTTCCATGCTAAGTCAGCCTCAGCACTGAGGCTTGCCTCATTGTTTATTGATGAGCAAAACTGCTTATCTAAGAAAATACCTTGATTTGCTAGTTATGTAAGCAAAGCACAAAAATGTGTGTGCAGAAGTCAAAGCACAAATGTATTAAATTGCTTTTGCCTCTATGGTGACCTCCTGCTGCTAATCTGGCAATCTAGTGGTTCTCATTTGTGAAGGTCCCCCTGTTCTCCCTTGTTCAGCTGAGAAAGAGTAGGCACTGCATTTGCACAAGACTTCAAAGACAGTGCCCAGCATAGTAACTGATATCTATTTGCTAATTTTATGCATTAGTTTAGACCTTTTAGATTAGGACCTTGACTCACCTTCATATCTCTATCTATCTATATCTATATAACAAAGTAGGGGATATCGTACTGGCAATCCATAAACAACAGTAGCATGGAAATCTATGTACTTTATTGATCACAAGCAGATTGAACCAGATCCTCTTTCTGTCTTTTGCCAAGTTTATTGATGTCATGTATAGTATTCCTAGAAAACTCCTGAGAGGACAAGCTATTTTTTCTCATATTGTCACTTTAGATAGACCACTCATAAACAGAAAAGCTTGATTCTTCTCAATTAAGGTAGCATATATCTTTATTTTAAAGACAACAATTAGTTTAACTTCTTTAATTCTAAATTAGTTGAATGGCTTTTATAATATTCTTAGTGTAAATATCAGGTTGTATAGTGGGAGGTCAATCATTTTAACAAAGTAAAACAGAGGGGAAAGATGGAGAAAGAGAATTAAAGAGACCACCATAATTATCTACAGGCTTTCACTGTGTCAGTGATTAGGCATGCAAGTGTATTGTTTGTGATATTTAACCTGAAAATAACTATTTCATATGGGTTATTGGGATACTTTTGTTTTACTATTTTCACAGCTGTAGTTAAGGTAACATTATTGAAGCAGTTAGCCTCAGGTCTACTTTTATTCATATAGATATCCAGATGGCAGAAATTTGTAGATATTATTGAACCATATACAGCAATTTGCTTTTGTGAAGCTCCTACCTGATCCTTGATAGATATGAATTTAAGCTACATCTTGAGTAGTACACAAGGACTGGGAGGAGGACAGGTTATCTGTAATTGCTGGCATCACAACACACATTATTAAATCTGTGTCGATAAGGACAATAACTTGCAATAAAAGATGACATTTCTGGTAAGCCAGAGTCATCATATTGTCCGTTAGTAATTTAATTGGTGAATAAACAATTCATCATATAAACAATATATATTGAATTTCAAAAGGAACTAACCATAGATGAAATTTGAGCATCAGAACAACAAAAAACAAAATATATTCACCATTAAATGGTAACAGGTAAAATAAATGTCTGAAACTGAATTTCTAATTTGGAGATGTTTAAAGAGCCTAGTGGGTAAGGAATGTTGATGGGTGTGGCATGTCATGATTTGCAATCCACCTTTGCTGAATAAAATGAATGAAATGGGAAACATTATGTGCATGGACTTTTTATATTAAAGCATTAAATATTAATATAAAGGCCTGGCTCCAAAAGACATTTTTCTGCAAATAGAAACTCTTTTTATTTACCTAATAACCTTGTGTGTGAATGTTCTCAGGAAGGATGGTTAGTGCCCCTGAAAGCACATCCAATCTGTCTGCCTTACACGCATAAGGAAATTGAAGGTATAGATCAGACTCTCAGTCCTGTATGGGAGCTCAGAAATAATTTAGTTTGCAAAGATGAGGGTCCACAGGTCCAGAGCTATTGAATGATTTACATAAGTTCACGTAATTGCCTAGTAACAGAATTGGGATTAGAACCCTTGTCATCTGACATAGAATGAAGGGCCTTTTGTACACTGCTTCTCCTATGACAGCTGGAAAAGGCTGACAAACACATCAGCATGACCTTGGCACCTTCAAATTTACGTCTCAGAATGTAACATGATTATTGAAGTTTTGAGCTAAATGCTGACCTAAAATTGGTTTTGCATATCTAACCTTTGGGAGTTCTGGAGATTCCAAGTCTGTTCTTAGGAGAAAGATGTGTGAATGGGCAGTAGTGATTTTTGCCATATTCCTTAGGTACCATAGAAATAAATCCTTGAGAGACTGATGTTTTTTGGGCTTTTTCATACTGTCCTATAGGCAATGTGGAATATAAGAGAACGAATCAATGTGATTGTTTCTATTTCATTACACAGCAAAAGATTTTGAGGGAATCACTCATATATGGTGATAATTAGTGTCCTGTCTTGCTTTGTAAAACAAACTCCAAGTGGTCCCAAGGCCTTTAAAATATCTGCTCCTATGAGTAGTTGGTAGCACTTTAGAAATTCAAGAGGGCTCAGTGGGGGGCATCTTTAACCCTCCCTCTGCATGGACTGCTAGGGGGCACCACTGAGTCACACCCCTAAACCCTGTTGAGATTTAAGAACTGCTAAAAAGTTACCCCGAGGCTAAGGTGAACAATTGTGTAGATGTTGTCATTGGAACCACTGCTGAGAAAAAAGAAATCTGACTTACCTGAGGAGACAGTATTCTTTGGAAGCTTTACTTTACATTTGTAACTCTCCCCATTTTATCAAGATGTTGCCATTCTCATTTTCTCCTCGGTGTCACCATTATGGAAGGAAGAAGAAACTGTGGTTAAAAATCATTTTCTGAAATAAATTTTTATTCAGCTCCTCCTATAGTAGGGGGCTCGTAGATGTGAAACACATTAAATCTTCTCTGGGAAGTTGAGAAATGTTTGTCAGTATCTTTGTTTTGAAAGTCAGGGCATAGAAACATTGATAAAATTGACTTGCTGAAATTATTTAAGGGAGAATACATGAGCTGGACTTCTCAACACATCGGTCCTTGCTCAAAGAGGGGGGTGTGTTTTATCATTTTTATTTTCTCTCCCTCTCATGTCTACCTGAGAAATTTTAAGTACAATTTTCTTCGTCTATGTATGACTCATGCTCTGTGCTTTCACATGGAATTCTTACCTGGTTAGGAAAGCATAGATACAATAGTTAAGATATGACATTGTACACTAAGGCACAACTGAAAATTTACTGTTTTATAGCTCTCGTTCTAGCTTCAACAGTAGACAAGCTTTTAAAAATCTGAAAATAATATGTCATTATTTTTACTCTGCTACTCGGACATGGAATTACAAGTATTAGGGCCCTTGGACAATACAATTCAGAGGCATCTTGTCTTTTTCCTTTATATAGATGGATTGCTATGGTTCCAAATGTGTTGAATGGAGAGGACACTGAAGAAAGTATTCAAATGTTTTAATTTTAAATATTACTAAAGTTCTGCTTTTTTTCTTGAGACCTAACAGGTAGAAGAACAATAGTTTTCTGCAACATGCTTAAGTATAAATTGAGGAATGAAATTTCCCAGGATTAGCCTTTTAGTGAAAAGATTTGTTTCTATGAACAGAATGTATTTTTTGGGGAGAAAGAAAGCTCCTGTCCAAAAGAGGGACAGGAAGGGGGCCCCGAGTGGTTTGTCCCCCATAGGGAAAATACTTTCTCCTTCCGTTTTTCTCTCATGTCACTTCACAATGCAAAATAGCCATGGATCTGCAGAACCACGGAGGAAGGTTCTGGGCAATGGATCTGAAGGGCTACTCACAGGCCACAGAAGCAGTTGCGCTGAGCCCACTGCTGTGATTGCACCCACGAAATGTTTTCTTTAAGACGTGCTGTCTGTTATTACCTAAATAGAACATGTGATTGAAGCTGTCAGTGAACCATTAAGGTCCCTACTTGGATTTGAAGATGCTGCTCTATGTATTCATTGCTCTCATCTGAGGTCAAAAGTCCAATGCTTGCTTTCTATTTTTCATCATTTTAAATCAAATTTCTAAAATTCATACATAGTCAAAAAATACATAAATGATGTGGCAATGTTTATTTCCTTTTAAAAATTCAAGAGGTATTCTTAGTGCTTGCATATTGATTTCAGGAGTCAGAAAACAAGAATATTTGACTTGTGTCTATAATTTGGTATGTACTGATACAAATCCTACAGGCGGCATGCACATTGGAAACCACATAGTTGACTGTTTAAAAAATGAGGGCTGGCGAGATATTTCAGCAGACTAAGTGCCTAGTCTGGCAAACTCAGGGACCACAGTTTGATCCCTGATCCTGTGTGCCACACCAGCCCCACCCCCAAGGTGTGCTGAGCCAGTGACCAAGTCTGGGCAGGGTAGTGCTCCGCTGTAATCCCAGCATTGGGGAAGCTGAAAACAGGAGGGTCACTACGAGTTGGAGCTGTTTAGTGAGACTTTGTACCAAATATGAGAGAGAGAGAGAGAGAGAGAGAGAGAGAGAGAGAGAGAGGAGAGAGAGAAAGACAAAAGAAAGAAGAAAGATGAAAGAAAGATAGAAAAAGAAAGAAAGGAAGAAAGACTAAAGAGTTTTAAAGCAGTCTAACACAAGGAAAAAGACACATATGAATAGCAGAAACATCGTATCATTTATATATTATTTATACTGGTGTTTTAAAACAGACACGTGTGTGTTTTCTGAAGAAAGTCAATAGCAAACATGGTTGTGGAAAGAAGTAACACTTGGAGAGAAACCTAAAAATAATTTTTAAAATAAAATTTTATCAACATGTACAAATTACTTCATCTCTAGCTACTGGGATCCACACAACTAAATGAAAAGGGGAAAACCATGACAGGTCCAGGTATGGTAGCACACATCTGTCTTTGTAGCTTTCAGGAGAATGAAGCAGGAGGGTCACTATGAGTTCAAGGTCAGCCTGTGCTAAATAATGAGTTCAAAGCCAGCCAGCACTGCATAGTAAGACTCTGTCTCAAAAAACATACACAAAAACAAAAAAGATGACATCTCAAGGAAAGAAAAAGTTGGTTGCTTTGGTACTGGAAGATGTAACAATACTTTCAGAAGTGATTTCTATGATGCTGATTCTAAGTTAACTAAGCTGAAACAAGTTGGGTAGCTAACTCTTCCATTGAATGGAAGCACACCTGTCTCAGAGACCCGTGTGTCACTTTTGCTCACTGTGACTGCCCCATAATGCAGGCCCAGTGCACAGGACCGATTTACCTTCCTTTAAGCATTTTTCTTCTTGGCTATAAGAGTGAAAACTTCACACAGGCTAGCTGTTAATCTAATTCATCTCTCCTTGTATCAAGAGCTTAGGACTCAAACTCAGCCAGGAAGATTACTTCTCCATGATTTTAATGTCGGAAAAAGAAAGAAATAGGAAAACTTTCCTGCTTTGTGAAAGTATTTTAAGATGCAAGGATAAGCTACCAACTCCCATGTTTTCTGTGCTCAGAGTAAGTTTACAGCAAGATCATGCAAAGTGAAAGTGGCTACAGGCCACCCTCCCCACCCTACCCATTCTGGGGCTAGTTCACATTAGCCATCCAACGCCTCTCTACCTCAATCAAGCTCACTTGGCCCACAGTTTTTGACTTCACCTCTAAAGTCGAAATCCATGATCTTCCCCTTACCAGCATGCCCAGGTCTGACAGTGGCTGCTCTGAAATCCATGTCAGTACTTCCAAATGTGGCTCCAAATGGGGTGAAGGCCCTGCTCGCTCTCAGGGTCTGATCCCCTCTGAACACTGGTTTTAAAACCTCCTGACAGTATTTTAGGCTGCTGTGAGTGTGGTGGATGCTGGTTAGAGTGTAAATCATTGCCCTTCTTAGCATTTTCCTGTTTTGATATAGTTGTCTGATGGTTCTGCTTCCCTTCTCTTTGTCCTATTATCATTGAGGCAATTGTAACTAAACATGTTATAATCATCCAGTGCAAAGTTCTTCTGCTTTCTCCATTTAATCCTGGGCCTATGAATGATAGGGATCCCAAGAGCCCCAGAGTTCTCTCAACAAATTCAAATACTGAAGTTTATGGATGATTATTTTTAAACATTTATACTGAAATATCCATAATGGAAGAATTAAGCATGTCTTCTTTAGATTCTAGAGCAAGAGCAATTAGACCTAAGTGAAACTGAGATAACCTATTTAAAGGACAAAATATTTCATATTTAGAAAGTTGGCTTAAAAGCAGCAAAGACTGCATTTCCTATTCAATATTATAGTATTTACTTGAAATGCAGTAAATCTGTGCTTCATGTAAATGCATGATGTTTAATTTTTGATATCCTGAATATAAAATACAACAGATTTTTGTATTGCAGTTTGGGAAGTACAGGCTTATGGACTTGATGGCTATTGATAAAATTAAAACTTTTTTTCTGGGATGGAAATCATATGAAGACCAGAGTACATATCAATCCAGAATATTCCAATGGTTTTCTCAGATGTCTGTTCACTTAAACATATGGAAAATGGAACACAGGAGAGGTACTTTTAAGATACACAAGAACTCATGTAAACCAAAGCATGGAACAAAATCAAATGGCTACCTCAGTATCTAGGGATTGATTTCAAAGCACAGAGTACCTCAAGATGAAATAGCTAAGGTCAGGTTTGCTCACGTAGTGTCAGGCCAAGCCAAAGTCCATCTGCTGCTATCTGTGGAAAGAGTCATCAGCAGCTATTATGAAAGGCACGGGGGAGGCAAAGGGCTGGAGGACAGAGGCAGAACACCAAGGCAGGAGCGTGGCAACTGAAGCCAAGTTCAAGAAGAGCCTGAGTGTGGAAAGTGAGATCTACTGTGTTTCTCTAAGGACTTGCTGTTTTCAAGTACGTGTGTGCCTGTGTGCGGCATTAACAGATTGCTTCCTAGCTGGAGACAATTTTAATAGTACAGAAACTTCTCTGTCAGTTCTGCTGTGATTAAAGCAATATTTAGCCTTTAATAGAACATTCATTAAGTCACTTGGCCAACAATCTGAATAACAAAATGCCTATTCAGATCTCTGAATACAATAGAAGTTATGCAATGTGTTTCATCTCAATAGAAGGAATAAAAAGGAAAGTGAGAACCACCCCCAGATGACCACTTTCTGTACTTTTATTTTACCCGAAGCAGTGAGAAACATGCCTAAAGTGTGTGTTCTTCAATTACTCTCCTTGGGGTGCGGACAGAAAAGAGCTCATTATTCTTCTTACTGGCAAGATTTGATTTTATTGACACCTTGCACTTCGTCAATTGCTCAGTATTATCTCCCTAGGCTATAATTCTATAGACTTTTTTTTTAACTTAGTAATTCTATATTTCCAGGGATACATCTTTATTCTATTGTGCAAACTACTTCTAAAATAACTATAATTTCCATGAAAACAATAGAACACCTACTCTGCTTACACTTTGCACATTAGGTAACAGTCCATACATGAGTTTAGTTTGGAAGTGAGACTGAAAATTATCATTCCATAAGAACAGCCATTTTTTTATTTTTATTGTGTATAGTTTAGTGTTTTATTTCACAGTTAATACATATGAAGTGTTTGTTAAATGATAAATGAAATGATAGATTAATAATAAGTTAATGACTGAGTACATAAATAGTCATATACACCAACAACAATGTGGATGAACATATACAATATTTAAGAATTGGGGGAATAATCAAATGGTATCAAAACCTAGTGAGTGTACAAAATAATGCTCCCTAAAAATGTCAAAACCCTAATACCATAAACCAGATGGATTAAAGCACCTGCCTAGGTAGATGCAGGGGCCAGGGTTCAGTCCTCAGCCTGCTATTCCAGTGTCATCGTCCTCCCCGCCTCGCACACTGAGACAGTGATTGAGACTGGGTGTGGTGGTACGCTCCTGTAATTCCAGTTTTTTGGAAGGCTGAAAACAGGTGGATCACATAGTAAGACCCTGTAGACCCTTACAAAAAACAAAACAAACAAACAAAAAACTGGAATATATCATGTTACCCAGCAAAAAGTTCTGCTCAGATGTAATTAATCCTTAATTAAATCAAAGATTTGCAGATAGATGATGATGCTAGACTATCGCGGTTCACTCAAAGTAATCACAATAAGTAATGAAGGAGGGGAGCAGAATTACTACAGAAAGAAAGCAAGATAGTTATGCAGCGTAAAGAGAGAGGTCTAAACACGCTTCCTCATTGGCTGTGAAGACAGAGGGAGGGTCTATTAAACCCGAATGTAGGCAGCTTTTAAAGGCTGTGACAGGTGAGGATTCTCAGAATCCTCAGGATTCGCACACAGAAGTGGCTCTTTGACACCAATTAAATGAGATGTTTCAGACTGTGAACAACAAATTGAAAGAGAATATATTTGTGATGTTTTACACTACTATATTTACACACTCAAAGTAGTAAAAGCAAAGTAATAGATTGAGTAAGCGTGTGTAGGAAATCACTATGGCTGGCTCTGGGAATTCTTCCTCAGTAGATCTGGAATTGAAGTCTGAAATTTTAAATTTAGCAAGTAATCTCAGAGTATCTGATCCAGGAATAATTCAGAAGACCATGGTTTATTGTATCACCTCTTCTCATGCTTGAAACCAGACACAGTTTTAAGATACCATGAGCATGCATGTAGACTTATGCGCAGTTTATCATGCAAAAACATGCTTGACCAAAGAAACCCACTGAACTATTAGTTCTATATTTTTCAACCATCAATTGATTTTTCCTGTTGCTTTGCTGAAGCAAGCAATGTGTACTTTCACAGAAGGTGATTTAGATAATGTCTTCCTGCACTGTTTCAAGCAGAAATTCTCCATCCATCATTTCTGCTTGCATTGTTTCACATCTTTTTAAGGGGAGTGTGCCTACTTCATCACAGACAGTCAAAGCTGGCCTGTGCTGTATTCCTAACGTTGCATACCATGGTGCCTGCTTATTTTTCTCCTAAATAAGTGGGTGGAAGTTTTCTTACATCTCCTGTGGACAATACAGTAAAAAATGTGAGTTGTGAGCACATTTTTCAGTTTTAATCATATTATTGTATTAAATTATAGTATAGTATTATTAAATACATAATCACACACAAAACGGTAACATTTTTAGTCACATAATAAGTGTTCATACGGTTCACTTCCTAATTTTATTTTTAATGAAGAGAGGCTGAGTAATAATCCTCTAGTGAATTATTTACAATTTAGGGTACCCTGTAGAAAAAGGCAAAATGCACCAAAAGTCTTCTCAGAAGTGGCTTTTTCAAAATAATATTTCAATAATTTAGGTAAGTTTTGGAAATCTGATTCTACTGCAGACCAACAATTCAAAGTTACATCTCCTGTTCTTTTACCCAACTTCTTTAAAGCCACTTACCAAACATTGGAATTATATTCTCCTTTTCTCTCTTAAATTCAGATTGGTTCCTACATGTGTTTGCAAATTACTCTTTTCTTAGTACATTGTCTTCTCTCTATAAAACAAAGAAGATGTATCTATTGGAACACATTTTAACACAGAAGGCAAATTTCTCCCTTTTGGAATGGTTATTCTAACTAGGCAACATCTGGGACTCTGTGTTGTTTTCATTTTTGTATACAAGAAAACAGCAGACCCAAGGCACATATTTACAAGGACTGTGCTTGTTACACAGGCTGATACCTTCTACAACATTGAAATCTTTATTTTACTGAATGTATTCAATGTACCAGAAATTGGATCCCCATTAATGGAATTCTAAGAACCTTTGCTATCAGAGCTAAAGTTTGAGTCTCGCTGTTGGCATGAGGGGTTATTGTTGGTGATATTAAGCTCCAAGGCCTATATTGGGGACTCTAGCTCCACAAAACTAGCATAAAGGATTAATAATGAGGAAAAGTAATTTGCCCTGTTTTTGCCACTCTTCTGCTCTTGAGCACTGTCTATTTTGTCCTCATTCCTTCTTTGTGATCTCAGAAGAGATTTTTCTCTGCAGATGTACATGCAGTAGCTAAAATGAGGCATCTTCCTCAGCTAATGAGCTGTAAAATACAAGTTTGGGGCAGTCTCTATGGAAACTTTTGAATACAGTGACCTACTAGTACTGAATGTGCATGAAGTAACAGTTCCTTCCAGTTGGAAGATTTTTACAGATAGGAAGAGTGTGATTTTAAGAAAGACCCCCCAGAATTTGTCTTTGCCTCAGTTTCCATCATGACAGATATTATGTTCTAATTTATAGTCATATTATTAAGATTAATGAGGTAATTCTTAAAATTATGTCATGTTCTTTGAAAATAAGCATTTTATAAATAAGGAGCACTTCATTAAATGAACAAAATCTCAGGAAAACTGCACTAAGCTTGATATATAAAATGTGATCTGAAATTTAGGTAAATGACCAGAAATCAGGACTTTGGGCCAATCGCTGGACATCCAATCTATGTCATTTGAGAAAAATTGTACAGGGCATCTCTTTTCATCATTTCCAACATTTGCTTAATACATGAAGTAGATAATTTAACACCAAGTAGGGGTA
>NW_004524582.1:8879972-8881793 GCF_000260255.1 Octodon degus | reverse complement strand
TGAAACTGTACTTCCGATTTGATTTGAAACTGTCTCATTGCTATCTGTTTATCAATAAAACTGTAGAAAAAAAAATAAAGACTCTGTCCTCTGTGTAGAATAGTTTACCCATTCTTAACCATTATATCAAATTCACAACACTTTAGGATTAAAGTAGTATATGTTTTTCATGTTGGCTGTGAATATTGACATCATTATTGTGAAGTTTCTTGGTTGTGATGAAAATCTGTATTATTGTAATGACTCCTCATTGAATATTCAGTCTCTGTTATATTATTTTGATGTACTTGGAACTGATGACTAACTGGAACAAAAGCAATCTGAATTCCCCATCGCAATCAGCATGCATAATATTAGCCTTATATAAGAAGCTGTCTTTGGTTAACCATTTTCTATTATTAAGAAATATTAGAAATCATAAAAGATTTGCCCATGTTGTAATTTCAGCATGTCCAGACATTCTGACCGAAAGATGACTCAAGTAGAATGTATTGAAATTTTGTTACCAGTGATTTTGGTTTAAAAAATAATAAATACTGAGGTTTGTTTATTGCATAGTAAGATGTTTAATTAAAAAATCTTCACTGAGTTGAGAGCTACGGACTATGAGGCTTGTTTTAGTTGAAATATACTTGGAAGGATCTATATGCATTCTCCAAGTAGAATGAAAAACAAACATTACCTATGTGTAGGACAGGGCACACCTGTGTTGTAGCCTAATGAGAGTTTCTTCACGACTTCGAAAAGTCTTGGGGATGCAGAGGAACATCAGCAGAATTGAGTGGGTTCACAAATTCTACTAAGAACTATTCTTACTCAGGATGGTTGATATATAACTTTAGATATAACTCAGAATAAATTCTATTTTGCTGGTTACACAAAATAGAATCGTCCTATAAAAGTTTATTCAAGCAAACAGGAGGAATAATATTAGCATGTGATTCAATAAACTTTGCCATATCACACTTGGGCCAGTACAACTCCTGAGACCATATTTGTAACTAACCACTTCACATTATTTTATCTGGACACACTTACATACAAAATATCTATGCATGTGTACACCTCAATGATTTATTCTGTTCTAAGTATATGCCAGAATCATGCTGGCTTTTACATACATATGTGTTTGTTCTGATTTTTATATCAAATAAATTATTGTGCAATAATTTTTATGTAATATTGACAAAATTTGTCCTCTTGTTAGATACATTGATTCAATAATTGAGAATTTGTGATAAACTTTGATGAAGACTGGCTAGCAAAATATTTACATAAAAATGCTTCAAAAACCATTGGTACAGAGGCCAATATGATAAACAAAACGTCAAAGCAACCCACACCAGAGTGGATGGTAGTAAGTAATGTACATATCAAGCCATTCATTTTATTTAAAGATCAAAACTCCATTTCAGTTTTGGGAGTATACCTCTGTTTCTTAAATGAAAGCATATTAACTTTGTTTATTGTCCCTTGAATGAAAACTATGCTCAATTTAGCATGAGCCATGAATTTCCAAATTCTTTCTTCCACAGGCGTCTGTTGGGATGATTCTTGGTTACGCTTCATTACAGGTGCACATTGCACTGCATGATGGGAAGTTATGATGCAGAGAGGTGATACATCATTCAGATGATGCTTCAGGTCATCATGTTCTGAGAGTTACAGCTTTCTAAAACTATGACGATTTTGTAACTATAGAAATAATAAAATGTAAAGTAAATATCCTATGTGCTGTAATAAATGTGTACCTAAAACCAAGGGATGAAAAACTACAAAATGTTGTTACATATGTTTAAATTTATGCAATATATATATATA
>NW_004524582.1:8878791-8879408 GCF_000260255.1 Octodon degus | reverse complement strand
GTATGTGTTTATTAACATATGTATTTTATTTGTGCATTTCCAAGTTTGCTATCTAAATAATCAAAAAAGATATGCAAGTCATAGTTCAAATGACACAGTAATTGAAAAGTAATTACTTGCCATGCAAATGACACATCTCTTTTTTTCTAATAGCATCAGGGTACAGAGTTTTTGCCTTTGATTCACATGTTATCACCAACAACTTGTAGTGAGGAGCAAATGAAGATTTTATTTAATATATTGATTTTTCAGTGGATATATTTCAGACAAAACTATGAGATTTTATTGGCTTAAATTTAACTAGTGTGTACATCTCAAGAATTTTTTTTTCTTTTTACTGAGAAAGAATTAAAATGTAATACCAAATTCCATTAAATTCTCTGACTATTGCAGTGGAACATAAATATATCCAACAAAGTTACATCAGTTAACAAAGGACATGTTCCATTTATCTGAAGATGCATCTTTTTCAATATAAGAGATGTATTGAGTGGCAGAGTAGTTATATAGAAGAATAATAGCAAGACCAGGCCAAAGGAAAAGTCATCACACTTTGATAATAATTTGAAATGTGCTTTCCAAGCCAACTGCTTAATACTTTAAATACATTAATTTAT
>NW_004524582.1:8877485-8878046 GCF_000260255.1 Octodon degus | reverse complement strand
TTCTCATATGTCCTGAAACTTTACTAAACTTGGAAGGCTAGGGCCAACATGTTGACTTGCCTTGTGGCACTCTTTTATCTCTAATTTGGTCTGCAAACATGGGTTGTTAACCATCCAGAACACAAGCTTATTGTTATTACCATACAACTAAGGTTGTTAAGCTTAACCTCACTATCAGTCTGAATATCAAACATCTTAGAGATAACATGGAACGGGTGCTTTTCATTAAGTATTGATATGTTGAACTTTAAATCCCTAAAGAATATGATAAAAAATTCAAAAATTACAATATATTTTAAAAATACACATAAAAATTTTATATACTTCTTATGTTTACACATAAGTCAAAAAAACTACCCATATACAACCTTGAAGCAGGACAGTCCCACAATATTCCTTTTCCTGTCTCTTGCTTTCATTCACCACCGCATTCTTTTTGAACAACAATCTACATAACAGATAACATAGTAGCATCTGGCATGTCATGACAAGCAGCTTGTATTCCGAAGAACTGAATGACAGGCAATCCAAACATGAAACTACTATTACAGATTACCATCT
>NW_004524582.1:8875164-8876930 GCF_000260255.1 Octodon degus | reverse complement strand
ATTTGGCTATCACAAATTGTGCTGCTATAAACATAGGCACACATACATCCCAATGATATGATGTTTTCAGATCCTCCAGGAAAATTCCCAGTACAGGAATAGCTGGTTTAAATGGGATTTCCAGTCCAACTTTTCTAAAGAGTCTCCACAGTGATTTCCATAATGGTTGAACCAATCTACATTCCCACCAGCAGTGGTGAAGGGTTCCTTTTTCCCCACAGTCTCTTCAACATTTGTTGTTAGGTGATTTCTTTATGAGAGCCATTATTTCTAGAGCGAGATGATATCTCAATGTTGTTTTAATTTGCATTTCGCGGATGGCTGGTGATGTGGAGCATTTTTTCATATATTTATTCGCTTCTTTAATTTCTTCCTCTGAGAAGTGTGTGTTCATCTCAGATGCCCATTTATGGATTGGGGCTTTAAATTTTCGGACCCTAGTGTTTTTAATTCTTTATAAATTCTAGAGAGCAGACCTTTGTCTGAGTACTTATTTGTCATGATTTATTCCAAATTTTTGCGTTGTCTTTTCACTTTGCTGGTAATTTATTTTGACATGAAAAATCTTCTCAGTAAGAGAAAATCCCAGGTGTTAATTCTTTAAATTGTTTCCCATGCTATTTGATTTTTATCCATGAACTCTTTGCCTACCTCTATATCTTCAAGCATTCCTCCCACTTTCTCTTCCAGGAAATTTAGTGTCTCTACTTTAATGTTTAGATCTTTAATCCATTTTGGCTTTAGTTTAGTGCATGGTGATAGACCTGGGTCAAGTTTTAGTTTTCAGCATGTAGAGAGCCTGTTTTTCCAGCACCATTTGTTAAAGAGTCTATCTTTCTTCCAGTGAGAATGGTTGGCCCCTTAGTCAAAGATAATATGGCTGTTTGTGTTCATAGGGGCTTCACCGTCTTCT
The DNA here is from genome assembly GCF_000260255.1 of Octodon degus. Lineage (NCBI taxonomy): Eukaryota > Metazoa > Chordata > Mammalia > Rodentia > Octodontidae > Octodon > Octodon degus. The sequence continues at coordinate 8,876,017 of NW_004524582.1, read as the reverse complement.
AATCTATTGCATTGATCCTCATGTCTATTTTGTTGCCAGTACCATACTGATTTTATCACAGTAGCCTTGTAGTATAATTTCAAGTCAGGAATTGGAATGCCTCCTGCCTTGTCTTTATTGCCCAGGATTGCCTTTGATATGCTAGATCTTTTCTGGTTCCAAATAAATTTTAGGAATGATTTCTATGGGTCTGGGTGGTATGTTGGTGGTAGATTGATAGGGACTGTGTTAAATCTGTACAGCAATTTTGGGAATATGGCCATCTTCACAATGTTGGTACTTCCTATCCAAGAGCATGGAATATCTTTCCATTTTCTGAAATCCTCTATGATCTCTCTTTTCACAATACTGTAATTTTCCTTCAAAATGTTTTTGACTTCTTTAATTAGATTAATTCCAAGGTATTTCATTTTCCTCAGTGCTATTGTAAAAAGTATTATTTCTATGATTTCCCTCTCAGTGTGTTTGTTGTCAGTGTAGAGGAATGCTATTGCCTTTTGGGTATTGACTTTATAACCTGCTATGCTACTGAATTTCTTTATTAATTCTAGTAGCTTCTTGGTAGAGTTTTTTGGGTGTGCGAAGTAAAGTATCATGTCACCTGCAAATAACGATAATTTCACTTCTTCTTTACCTGTTCCTAATACTTTTCTTTATTTCTCTTGTCTAATGGCTGTAGCTAATGATTCCAGAATTATATTGAATAAGAGTGGTAATAGAGGACATCCTTGTCTCGTACCAGATCTAAGAGTAAAAGATTTCAGGTTTTCCAATTTAGGATTATGTTAGCCATTGGGTTTTCATAAATAGTTTTTACCGGATTGAAGTAGAGGCCATCTATTCCAATTTCTGT
>NW_004524582.1:8855520-8860845 GCF_000260255.1 Octodon degus | reverse complement strand
TCATTTTGTGTAGCACTGTCTTCTCACCTTTGTTGTAGATCTTTGTTGCAGTTATAACCTTAGCACCTACTGAAGTTCAGGTACAGATCTACCAAGTTTGGATTTATCCAGCTGTGCCTGGCTTGGGTCTGGCTGCTGTGCTCAGCTCTTTCCTGTTGCTGCTCTTGGGGGTGAACCTGTTATACCCCTCTAGCATGATGTTCTGCTCCTGGACTAGCTGGTTGGTTCTGTCACCTACACTCTCTGTAGGGATGGCAGCTGCAGGGTTTCACCTAGGCCTGTATGCCAGGTGTGAGCTGAGTCTCTAGGGAACAAGATGGAGTAGGGGGAGAGGCAGCTCTCCCACACACTCAATGGGCCTGTGCTAGGACTGGATCTGGTGGTTTCCGGAACACGGCAGAATTTCCTACTCGGCAGCGGGATTGGGGGTAATATGGAGTTATGAGGGGTGTCCCAAGGGGGTGGAAGAGGGTCTCACCCATGCTGCACCTGGCCTGGGATCAGTAGTTCCCGCTGGCACAGAGTAGCTGGAAGCTCTCCCACACACTCACCTGGCCTGGGCTAGGACTTGGTCTGGGGTTTCCCGGAATGCAGCAGAAATTCTTACTTGGCTTGCGGGTTTGGGGAGGTGCTTCACAGTGGTGGGGGGCATCCCAAGGCGGTGGAAGAGGGTCTCACCCATGCTGCTCCTGGGTTGGGACCAGTAGGTCCCGTTGAGGAAGGGTAGCCGGAATATCTCCCACACACTCACTGGGCCTGGGGTAGGAGTGGGTTCAAGTTAGATTATTTTTATAACATTAAGTGCCAACAGTATGAAAGGGATCATGTCTAAAATTGGATTTGGAGATATAATAATAATTTTCATGGGTCTATTTTTTTGTTTTATTTTTGCATTTTTCAGAATAAACTATATTATTCTATGTTATAGATAATATTAGAAATGATTCAAAGTCTAGAGAAGGAAATAAGTAGGTTATTTGCTAAAATTGCATTATTTTATATGAGGAGCTTGAGCATTTGTAGTAGGAATTCTGCAACAATTCCTCCTGGGTCCCAAGGGTTAAGTACATTTATAAGTATTATCCACAGGTGGACCCACAAAGATAGCTCAGCAGAGTAAGTGCCTGCTTAGGCAAGCACAGGGGCCAGGGATCCATCCCTAGTACCACATAGTGCACTGATCTCACCCCACAGCACAATGAGCCTGGAAAGTGAGTCTGGGCATGGTGGTACACAACTGTAATACCAGTGCTGGGGAGGTTGAAAGCATGAGGATCACTACTAGTCCAAGCTGCATTGTGAGACCCTTTACAAATTTTTTTTTTAAAAATGTAATACACATGATCGGGGAGATGGTTCAGTAGAATAAGTGCTTCCCTAGCAAGCGTGAAGGTCTGAGTTCAATCCCCTGTTCTGAAAAAAAAAAAAGAAAGAAAGAAAGAAAGAAAGAAAGAAAGAGAAAGAAAGAAAGAAAAGAAAAAATAACACACATATGTGAATAAATATTTGGGAAGTGTAAATACTTAAGCAGAATTATATTAAAATCCCAATCAGATTCCAAGGAGAGTAATATTTTTGAAGTTTCTTATTAGATCTGCATTAAAGCATTCACAGCATGGCAAGTAGTATCTTTAGGGAAAAGAGATCCTGAGTGTGCTAATGTTAGAGGACACTGCATGATCTCTTTTCCAAAACATAGCAAGAGCAGTTCTATGACTGAGTGATTGCACTTCTAAGTACATATTCAGAGGAAGTAAAGAGATAGAACACTACAGAGATACCTGCAATCCCATGTGCGATATCCACAATGGCCAAAATAAGGGAATCTGCCCACGTGCCCACGACGGGTCATTCAGTGAATGAAATGCAACATGCACCTCACAGGGGAATGCCATTCAGCCCTAAAACAAGAAAAGGCCATAATTTGCTACAACTTGGATGCATCTAGAGGACAACTGCCAAAGTGGTATGAGCAAGGCACAGAAAGACAACTATTGCATTCTTTCAGTTAGATGTGAAAAGTTTTAAAAAGTGGAAGTCATAGAAATAAATAGAAGAATGGTGAGGAATGGAATATGGAGAAGGGTGCCAGGCCAGGGGAAGAGTTAGGCGAAGGGTGAGATAGGAGCCGTAAGATCCAGTGACCCCTGCATACTGTCAATAGTTTATAAAAATGTAATATGCATTTAAAAGTTGTGAAGAGTGAATTTTGAAAGTTAACAATAAAAAGAAATACAAACTTATGAGATGAAGGACATGTTATTTAGCTTATTGTAAATTGTTCCAAAATGGATGCCTGTATCATAACAATGTATTTAATTTTAATATATATTTATGTATACTATTTTACATAATGCTGTAACACTATATAATTTGTAATTATAAATGTGAGTGTGTGTGTATGTGTAATGCAGTGCTGAGGTGTCTTTCTTCTCATATTTATTTTTTATGTTACTTTGGTGAAACATTTTGCCCTGCTGTGCCATCATCTTCTTCTTCAAAGAATAAAATATTTATCTACTTGAAAGAAGTTAAAACAAAAAGAACAAATACATGCAAATTAGAGTGTGTTGGATATGCATAGTCAGACTATGAATTATATATTTATATATGAAAATCAGGACCTTCACATACCAACTCACAGCTTCTTCAGTAAGATCATGCTTAGTGCTTCTCCATTGGAATTTTGATTATGGATCACTTAGAAATCATATTATGATTTTAATATTTTTTCATTTTTATTTGTAAAACTTTGCAACACCTAATGAGCACTTTTCTCATGGAGAGTTGGTACATACACATAATTTTATTTAGAAAATATACTATATTTTTTAGAGTTGTGTATTTTGTGTTAACTGCAAGTATCAGTTGTCAAAATAACTCTCTGATCATACCTATTCATTTGGCAGACATAACTTGGGTTGGTGACTTTGCTTGTGTGTGTTTTCCAGTTAACCATATAATTTTCAGAACAGTAAGCCTCATACTTAGATTTCAGTGAAATTTCATTTGTAAGAATTAATCAGTGCCTTAGAAATGTCATGCTCTTATTTTAATGAGTTTATAATTAAGCAGAACACAGATTGTTTTCTTTATGGAATCACACCCACAAGAATCTTATTGATTTACTCCTTCATTATAGAAAATAGCATGTCAGTTTGAAGGTAAAGCAAAAAACAAATTGTGATCTAATCCACGATGCAGATCTATTTTACAATGAGAGTGCTGACCTGTGAACAGGTAAAAATACATCCAAAGAGTATTTTTAAAAATCATTTCTTGTCAAATGATGAAAGGACCTCTCCTCTGGTTACTGCGCTGAACACTGGGGTGTCGAAAAATTACCAAAATGGTAAAATAATTTATACATATTTGTATAAATAAGTATGGATTCTTAATTGTGGAACAATTGTTTACATGTCCTTTAAACTTTCCACACACAAAGAGAAAATAAGTTTGTAGTGAAGAATGTTGAATGGGAGGGCCAGCGAGATAGCTCAGCAGAGTGTCTGCTTAGGAATTGTAGGGACCAGAGTTTGATCTCTGGCACCATATGCCACCTGGGCCCCACCACCAGCACACTGAGATGGCCACACAGTGAAGCAAGCCTGTAAACCCAATGCTGAGGAAGCTGAAAACAGGACGATCACTAGAGTATGCAGTGAGACCATGTACCAAATACATAAAAAAAAAAAAAGAAGTTGAGTGGATTTGGAGTACAAAAATTAAGTGCATATGGGGCCTGAGAGATGGGTCAGTAGAATAAGTGCTTCCCTGGCAAGTGCAAGGGCCTGAGTTCAATCCCTGGTTCCCCCTTCTAAAATAAAATAAAATAAAACAATTAAGTGCATAAATGTTGGAGTTTACAGTAGAACTTTGAATGTATTCTCAATTACCAATATTTTTATTAAAATAATTGAAATTATGTTATCACAGGCCTTCTTACTTAGCAATCTCTCTCCCTCAAGATATCTTCAACTTGATTAATAAAAATATACAAGAAAATGTCTTTATTCATGTAATATATAAGTTATCATACTTTACTTTCTTAATTCTTAAGCCATCATTGTTTTTATTTTATATCATGGTGTATAACAATTCCCAGTAGGAACCAGGCAGCGTTCAAAGAATCAAAGCAGTTTCTGTCTTATAGAGATGAATAAACATTGCAAATATAAATGCAATGTAATGTATATGTAGGTGCCATAAGACCATCGAGAAGGACCACACACAGTAAAAGAAGTTATTATTTTCAGATAATTAGCAGCACATTTCCCCGCAACAGTAAGATCATACAGCACCAGCATGCATAGAGGCCCATGTGTAATAATACAATCAGAACATAAAATGGATTCAAAGAGATCAGTAAGAGTGAAAATAATAAGTTGGGATGAACCTGCAGGTCTAAACTCAGCAGCTGGACATATTTCCATTTCTTGAGAGGGAAAAATACCTTTGTTTACCTTCTCTAATTATCAGACAAAAGCTTATGTTAAAAATGCTTTAAAGAAGTTTGGTTAAAAACTATGTTCTGGATCATCACCATGAGGATGCTTGCAGTGCAGTTTACCTTGAAGTGTCCAAAAGATCCAAAGACAGACAAGTCTAAATTCATAAATCCAGAAAAATGAACAAGTGGAAAGAAAATCAAACTGGCTTACACCTGATTCTGAGAAACATGAAGTCCAGAGAAAAGAGGGGCAGATATTTTGTGGGGAGGCTGGATAAATAACTCGGAGGATTAAGGCGCCTGCAAGCAGGCATCGGGGTTGGGGGATTGATCCCCAGTCCTGCCCTGCCCGCCCCGCCCCCGGGGCACACTGAGACAGCCATTGAGACAAGGCATGGCAGCACGCGCCTGTAATCCTAGAATTTCAGAGGCTGTAAACAGGAGAATCACTACAAGTCCTAACTGGTAGTGTGACGCTGAACACCTGTAGATCCTTCCCTAAAATATAGAAAAAAAAAATTGTGGGGTGTACACAGGCCTTTAATTTATTGGAGGATGTGCAACTGTAGCTAGGAAGGCACAAGCCACAATGTAGTCTGATAAAAATAAAGCTTCCAGAACTCTTGATGACATTAGGGTAGGCAAAGAGTTCATGAACAGAAATCAAATTGCATGGGAAACTGTTGAAAGAATTAACAACTGGGACCTGTTCTTACTGAGAATTTTTTTTCATGTCAAAAGAAATTACCAACAAAGTGAAAAGACAACCCACAAATTTGGAAAAAAATCATGACAAATAAGTACTCAGACAAAGGTCTGCTCTCTAGAATTTATAAAGAACTAAAAAATATTAGGGCCCCAAAATTTAAAGACCC
>NW_004524582.1:8846789-8854031 GCF_000260255.1 Octodon degus | reverse complement strand
ATGATGTAGAGTGTGCCTAAGGAGAGTCACATGGAGAGAAAACATTCTCTCGTGCTTTCACAGAGAGTATATTGGCCAAGCCATGGCCGTGACTCATCCACATGGCTGACACTGACAAAGGATCTACAGTCTGAGGTACAGGATCTCAGCTTAAATCCTGAGGGGATTTCACTGACTTTATCAGACCCCAAAGGTACAACTCTTGTTGCATAGGTCCTGCTTTACCTTGTTCTTAAACATCCAGCAGAAAATTATAAAAACAAAATCTAAAAAGTAAAGTCATGCTCTTATGATGAGCTGTAAGGGATTCACATCACATTTTCTGACATTGCCAGTCAAGTGGAAGACCCAATACTAGTATGGACTACTGGACTCTTTTAGAATATTTTACTGAGTTAACACATCTATAATATTCAAATAATGGAACTTAACAATAAAGGGAATACAGATGAATGTCCATTTTGCATCTGTGTATTCAAAATGGTTAAGATAGATATATAGTTGTCTTCTCTTAATGAATAGAGGGATTTGTTCTAATGGTGTTTGCAAATAGGATATCATGTCTGCATCTTGTACAGCAATTAACCACTAGGAAGAATGTATGCAATGTGTTAATTATTGAAACTGTCCTATCAATTTGGTTTGAAACTGTCTCATTGCTATTTGTTTCTCAATAAAATTATGGAAAAAATAAAGCTTCCATCATCCTTTTACAAGGGTAAAATAGATTTTTAAACAAAGGTATAGGACACTATAGGAAAAAAAATAATCACAGAATGCTAATTTCTGATGAAGATAGATGCAAAAATTTACAAAAGTAATGGAAGCAAATCAAATTTTATTTCCCATTAAAAGAATCCCATGTCATAGTCAATGAGAATTTTTCCCTCCAGTGCATGGGTTGTTCAACATACATAGAGAAAAAAAAGTGACATCGTGTTAGCAAAAGGCTGTATGTTATCTGATTACCTCAAATAAAGGCTGAGAAAGTATTTGACGATATGAAATATTCTTTCATGATAAGTAGCTTTGAAGAATGAATTACATATAGAACCTAATTCAAATTTTTTAAAGCCCGTAATTGATCAACCCAGAGATAAGATCATACTCAAAGGTAAAAGTCTAAATCTTTCCTTCAAGCTTGCAAACTGCACAAGGATGTCTCATTTCCCTATGAGAATAACAAGTCAATACAATTAGCAGGTAAAAGGAACACAATACTTCCCAATCAAAAAAGAGACAAATTATCTGTTTGCAGAAGACATGATCTTAATTTTATAGAATCATAAATCAAACATGGAAAGACTTCTTGCTACTAAATAATTCAGTAAATTTTCTGGATGTAAAATCAACATTCTAAAGGTAGTTACATTTTATACATTAAAAATGAACCATCTGAAAAAATAACTATATCATTATTCTTATGGAAACATAAATAACTCTGATTAGCAGAAGCAGTCTCAGAAAGATAAAGTGCTGAAACAATTTTTCATCTTAAATTATATTACAAAAGTATAGTAGTCAATGAAATATGGTGCTGCAATAAAAACAGGTACCTAAGCCAGGCGTGGTGGTGCATGCCTGTAAGCCCAGCACTTGCGAGGCTGAGCCAAGAGTATCATTGTGAGTTGGACACCAGCCTGAGCAAAAAAGTGAACTCAAGTCCAGATAGAACTTCATAGCAGACCATTTCTCAAAAAGATCTGAAAAAAAAAATACTTAGAAAAACACACACCCAGACAAATGGGACAGAATAGAGAACCCAGGACAAACCTACTCATCTGCAGTGAGCTAATAGTTTAACATGGTGTCAAAAAAAAAAGACAATATGTTGGATTGTTTGATTAATCAATAAAGTTAGGGAAAAAAAAGTTAGGGAAAATATTTCATAATAAAAGAACAATGGGGTCTGGGAGGTGGCTCAGTGGAATAAGTGCTTCCCTGGCAAGCGCATGGGCCTGAGTTCAATCCCTGGTTCTGCCAAAAAATAAAGAAAGAAAGAAATAAAAAAAATAATAAAAGCACGAACATATATCCTTCATACAAAGAAAGTAAAAATGGATTAAAATTTATATGCTATACCTGAAACTATAAAATTCATGGAACACATAGACAACATAGACAAATTTTCTTGATATTGGCCTTGTCAATAGCTACATATAAAACCAAAACATAAGCAAACCAATAAAAATTAAAATGGACACCTATGAAATCATTCTGCACAAGAAAGAAGTAAACAAAGGTAAAGGTCACCTACAGTATGGAAAAATATTTATCACTGTATATGTGGCAAAAGAATAGCACCCAAAATATTTGAGGACCTCATATAACTCAAGAATTATAATAGCAACTGAACTCTAAGATGGCCATAAGATCTAGATGGATATTTTCCTAAATAACATAGAAAATGACCAAAAGATATAGAAAAATGTGCTCAACATCTGTAGTAATTAAGGAAATGTCAATTAATATTATAATAAGTATCTGCCATATTTATGAAAGCTCTCAAGAAGGCAAGAGACCATAAGGATTGTAGATCATTGTGAGTTAAGGCAGTACACGCATGCTGTTCTTGGGAATGTACCCAGGTTTGGCCCTTTTGGGAAACACTATGCAGATTCCTAAAACACTTAAAATTAGAGCAACTATGGGAGAGGTGACAATTCTTCATCCTGGCATTTATCCAAAGAAAATGAAACCAGTGACTTGAAGCAAAATCTGCACCCCATGTTCATTAACCCAAGACAGGATGTAACACTAGTAACCTACAACAGACAAATCTACAAGTAAAAGAACACACAAACAAACACTCACAGAGCAAGACTGTTCAGTTTTATAAAATGAAACTCCCAGCATTTGTGACAATACAGATGAATGAAAAATGTATTATTCCAAGTAAAATCAGAGAAAGAAAGATAAATATTGCACAGTCTCATTTAAATGAAGAATCCTGAAAATTCAAACTCATCAATGGTCAGAGTAGAATAGAAATTTCCAGGGTCTGTAGTCTGGAGAAAATGAGGAACTGTTGGTCAAAGGAAACAGACTTCCAGTTATTAAGATGATTAAGTTCTAATGATCTAATGCATAATATGGTTAGTATAACAGTACTATACATTGTATCCTGAAGTTTTCTAAGAGCACCCTTGACCTCCCATCCAAGTACTGTTCAGGCCCATCACTGCTTAACTTCCAGCAAGAATGTCCTTAACCTGTACCACACACACAATCACACTTACAATGACGCTCAAATATAAAGATGTATGGTGAAGGATATATTGATTGAGTCTAATATGAAAATCACACCAAAAAAAGGAAAAAGAAAATCACATGGGTACATATATCACCATTCTTCATGCTTATCTTTGACATAGGCAATCTTTTCATTTATCAGATTGGTGATTTGAAGAGATTATCTCTAGGATGTTTTAACTTTGAATATTTCTTTCTATGACACTATGCCTAAAATCCTTCTGACAAAACAAGTTTGAAAATGAACTTACATCTGAACAAATATTTATATTTTCTTTATTTTTCTGAATATTTTCTAATGAATATAAACAAAAGTTAAAGGAGTAAAGGTTGGGTGACTCTCAACTCAAACTACATAATTATAGATGGTAATAGGATCAAGATACTATCTGATGCTCTTATTGAAATTATGGGGTCAGCCAAATAGCTCAGTGGATTAAAGTGTCTGCAAGCAGACACAGGGGAGGAGTTCAATCCCTGGGACTGCCCTCTGGCTCCGCCCCCCAGGGCATGCGAAAATGGCAATTGAGACTGGGAGTGGTGGTACGCAAGTGCCTGTAATCCCAGCTCTTGGAAGGCTGTGAACAGGCAGATCACTATGAGTCTGATCTAGTAGTGAGACCCTGAACACCCTGTAGACCTTTCCCTAAAATAAAAAAAAAAAAAAAAAAAAAAGGAAAGAAAGAAAAAGTATTCAAAAATTTACCTAACATCTCTCAAAGAAGCTTTAAGTAACAACAGTTATATAGCATAATCTGGATTAAAGGGGTAGAATTTTACTTAAACTTTGAGAAAAAAGAAGTAATCCTTTTACAATATCCAAACCTTAGGAAAGATAATTGTGAAAGATTTCTTATGTCAGACATCTTACAGTTTATAAAATCTAATGTCTGATACATATAAAAAAGTGTCAGAGACACACACACTTTTGTCTCTAACTCCAGCCCTCTAAGAGGATGAGACAGGATGATTGCTGTATTCAAATCTATCCTGAATAATTTAACAATGTAGAGGCTGGGGAGAGAGCCCAGTGGCCTAAGGGTCTTCCTTTCAAGTGCAAGGTCCTGAGTTTGATCCCCAGTTAAAAAAAAAAAAAAAAAAAAAGAAAGAAAAAAAGGAAGAAAGAAAAGAAAACAAAATAGTTAGAAATTACAAAGAAAAACCTAAGAATAGTTTACCAATGTAGTGAGAGCTGTCTCAAAATTTAAAAAAGGACTAGGAATGGGGCTCAGTGAGAAGGATCTGGATTCGTATCCAGTAGAACAAACCAAACTAAAACAAGTACAACATGACCCAAAAAATGACAAAACAAAGATGTCAAATAGAAAAATGCTATTATGACTTTGCGTTATTTGGAAATGTCAACAATGAACTTAAACTCAGATTAATATTTGGAAAGAATATCACTTTTGAGAAATCTGATCCCTGCATCAGAAATCATCATCTCTGAGTTAAGTCAGTTTCAGCATAAAGAACATCAACCTTGTAGAATATTACTTACCTAGAAGGAAAATGTTCAATTAATGACATTTTGAGAAATTGCCTGGCAGTGTGATGCTCACTTCTAATGCCAGCACTTAGGGGGCTGAGGTAGGGGGAGTCACTGTGACTTAGAGGCCAAATTAAGCTCCACAGGGAGACCCTGCCTGAAAAAGAGTTATTTTTAAAATTTTGCTTGATCTTTCACTTTAAAATAGCAATTCAGGATTTAATTTCCTGACAAATAAAAACTGATAATAATCTTACTAAAACTCTTCTAAGCATCAGAAATATTTATTCATTCAAAGTATAATTATTCAGTAAATATTTTATATTCTATAGTTCTAAACAGCTAATAAAACAATTCCAAACAGTGTGTGTTTGTGCCCACCATAGTCCTACCAATCCAGGAGGCCTATTTATGTCCTATTAATGAATTAAAGAGTTTCCTTTTGTGAATATATACTTTATAGATATAGAACTAGAGTGCCTGAAGATCTTCACTTTGTTTTTTAGACATTTATCTATCCATTTATTTATTTATTTGTTACCAGGTTTCACTACACAGATCAAAATCTTAGTGATCCTCTTGCCTCAGCCTCCCCAGTGCTGGGATCATAGGCATGCATCACCTTGTTTCGGTGGCCAGCACACTTCCGTCCAGGGTTCTGGGGCCTGTGGCATGCGGTACCAGGGGTTGAATCCTGATATTTATGCTTGCCAGGCATGTGCTTAGACTGCTGAGCTATCTTCCCAGCCCAGACATTAGTATTTACAAAGTACAGAAAGTATCTGGGTTGGCCTCTGAATAGAATACAAATTCTTAAGGGCTAGATCAGTTCCTCTTGTTGGCATCAAAAGCACCAAGAATAGGGCCAGCGAGATAGCTCACCAGACCAAGAACCTGCTTTGACAAGTGCAGGGACAAGGGTCCAATTCTCAGTCCCACATGCTGGGCCTACCTCGCCCCTGGGGCAGGCTGACCCAGTGACCAAGTCCCCGCATGGTGGTGTACGCCTGTAATCCCAGCACTGGGGAGGCTGAGAACAGGAGGATCATTTCGAGTCTAAGCTGCATAGTGAGACCCTGTAACAAATACATAAACAAGAAAAAAAAATAAGCACCAAGAATAAGCATTGTCATACAGTTAACTTTTCAACATATTTTTGAATGGATTGATAGGCAGGTATACCATTTGATTAATTAAAAACAAAGCAAATTTTAGTGACATACATCTGTCATGCCAGCACTCTGCAAGGCTAAGATAATTACAAAATGATCTCAGCATGGGCAACTTAGTGAATTAGTAAGACCTTGATTCAAAATAAAAATAAGCATAAAAATAAAAAAGGTTGGAAGGGCTGGATAGCTCAGTAGATTAAAGCACTTTCTTAGGCATATGCAGGAACCTGGGTTCGATCCCCAGTTACACATGCCCTGCAGGTCCTATCCCTGGGGCACGCTGAGATGGTGCTTGAGACTGGGCATGGTGGTGTGGACCGGTAACCCCAGTGCTTGGCAGGCAGAAGGCAGGAGGATGACTACAAGTCTGATCTGTGTAGTGAGACCATGTAGACCCTGTACTAAAATATAAAAAAAGAGGGGGGGGGCTGGAAATGTAGCGCATTGTTAGGCCCTTCTGTATGCTTATAGTGCAAATCAATCAGTTAGTCAATGTAGATAAATAATTCCAAGTTCAGGAAGCTACATTTTAGTTCCATAAAGAAGAAAATGGGGCAAAGAGAAACAGGTTAAGATTGAAAAGATGCTGTTTTACATAGGATAATTACAAAACATTTCTCTGATGAATGATATTTAAGTAGATACACAGAGGAGTGGAGGAACCATTCCTATAGATTCTAGGGAAGAATTTTCTCAAAAAAATCTTAACATTTGGGTTGATCCACATGTACAAGAAATGATAAGTAATTCCACAACTGAAATGAGAGGAGTGAGGAGATTTATGCAGAGAACTGAACTGGATGGAGCCAAGGAATTTGCATTCAGTACACTGGCTTTGTAAACTAATACAAATAACATTAATTAAATGTGAGTTAGAGGCTGACTGTGCCTTAAAGTTTAGGGAAAAAAAGCTTTACAAACTATATACGTATTGCAAATTTTACTTATGGTTGATTACTTAATGATAATTCCAAAGTTTTTGATGGGAAGCAATTGGGAAATTCATTTGTTGTGTGCCAACATTAGGAGGATTCTTAGAAAAATGAATTGAGGAAGTCAATGACTAGCTGTGAAAAGGACTTTAGATGCCAACTAGATATTCAAGAGAGCAGGTGGATGTAAGAATTCTGAACTCAGAGTGAGGCCAGGACTAGGGTTAATGTGTAAATGAAGTCTCATAAAAATTAATATGGTAGGGCTGGAGAGATGGCTCAGTGGTCTAAAGCACCTACTTAGAACAAGCTTAGCAAAAACATCAGGGACCGCGGTTCAATCCCCCAGCACCACATGCCAGCCAGCCCGCCCCCTGGTGGGCTGAGCTGGCCTCTC
>NW_004524582.1:8843508-8846689 GCF_000260255.1 Octodon degus | reverse complement strand
AAATTTAAAAAAAATTAATATGGTAAACATATTAATGAGAAATACTGTTAGACTCAAAACACAGATGATAAATCTGATTGATAAATCTGAGCCCTACATAGGATGCTACATTTCATTAAATCGCATAGTTCATAATTAAATGTGTAAGTTGGTCTTTTTTCTTTTTGGGGTCACTTTCCTCTTTTTCTTAGAGTATGATTTCAATTATAAAAATCAAACATTCCTGATACACCAAGTTAATTATAATGTCAAGAGCTGTGACATCTTAATCATACAATCTTCTTTATTGATTAGCAATGTGGCAATTTCTGTAAAAACAATATATTTGATTTCATACATTTAGAAGACAGCCACATATATTAATAACCATTTTATATCAGGCATTCTTGTGGACATAGCTTGTGTAACCACGTAAGTCATGATATACAATTGTAGGTGAATGTTTTAGTAAGAAAACTAATACAGAGTGAACACCTCCACTTAAGCTAATTACCAAAATTATTACAACACTGGATCCAGGAATGAGCACTGAAGAGAAGCCTGAAAAAGCATTAGGAATATCTCATAGGCATGGGTATCTCATGGGTACTAGGGAAGGTGCTGGGGAAGGGAGGAGAACTTTTCAGAAAGAGGAAGCACTGATAAATTCTTGATACAGAAGGCAGCTTCGTTAGCTACAGTACTCAATAGAGACAAACTCACATTTTCTTACTATTAATTATTTTCATACAGGTGTTCAACACATTTTCTTTGCTTTACTAAAAGTCACACACTATAAGTTTGCAAATAAATACTTCCAATTCTCTGAACAAACATTTAAAAAAATTAACATATCTTGTAGTCTTCAAAAGTATTTGAATCTTGCCTCCAATAGTCTGATCTGGTTAAATACGTTGAGCATTGCATATCAACATGCTGTAGGTCGAGGCAATCAGAAAGGTGACAGAGCTCGGAGAAGACGAAAACCAGAAGCTCTCCTCCTGCTGCGCTACATTAGAGGAGAAAATGTTTCTGTGACACACATAATGTGGGGTCAAAACACACTTCATTGAAAAGACTGTGATGCATCACTCTGCTCTCTGTGGAGTCTCTGTGGTAAACGAGGGCAATGAAATCTTTCAAGTTCACAGCGACCAGATAATGTTTGTCTTTTCTAGATTACACTAGGTGCCCGTGGACGCCTAAGCTGCTGAGAGAAAGGAAATTGCTCTGAAAATGTCGTCTATCACATCGAGGGAAGTATCTCAGGATTTTTGACCCCACAGGCTTTTGGGTTCCTACACCTACTAAAGTGCTCATTCAGGAATCTGGAAAAGATAATGAAGTAACTTGGGACTAAGAATTAACCCACAAACATAATAAAAAGTACCTTATAAATCAATGAAAAATACATCTATTTGGAGATTTAGTGAGAAAAAAATGACAGAATCAGACACATCCATTATTTAGTCATCAATTTTAATCATTCAAATGATAGTTTACCTCAAGCATACATGCTATCATTTTGATACTAACTTAAAAATAAAATGCTCAAATTTCTTCACAGCAACATATAGTTAAGTGTTTCAAGCTTTAAATGGAGAAGCAACAGAATTAAATATCAAGGAAAACTAAGATGCTACTCATTTATGCAAGTATTACAGTGCATAAAGCATGTGCTTATATTTGGGCCCATTTAAATGTTACTAACTATATGACAGATACTCCCCAATTTGAGAGTTAGGAAGAGAGAGCTAGCAGAAAATAAGTGAGAAAACAAAGAAGTCAAACTTTGTTTTAGTGCAGAAAACTTCCAAATTCTTAAGTTAATTGAAATGAAGATCAATTCTTTCCAATGGAGATGTACTGTGTTCATTAACCAAATGCAACATGCTGCTTCTCCATGTTCTGTCTTCTTTGGCATATATAAAAAAGAAGAAAAATCATAATTTTTAGTAATATTCATGTTACTTCCATATGTTGGAGTATCACGTACAAAAGTTAAAACACTATGAATTTATTGCACATTGTCTGCTAGGTCATACAATGACACTCAGAATTTTTGGTATTTGTGTAATATTTATTTTATATTTTTTTCATTTAATTATAAAATGTTTAAAACAATGAATATCTTGCTAAAAGAAACTATTCTAAATCCTCATTAAGAATTCCAAATTGCTGCTCAAACATTCTGACCTTAATGTCAAATAAATATTGGCACTTAAAGGAAAAGCTATTGTTGGGGCTGTGGGACATAGCTGGATGATCTAAGTGCCTGCCTTGCAAGCACAAGGATCAGGGTTCGATCCCTGGCAACACATGCTGCTCTGATTCTGCCCCTGGCATGCTGAGCCAGCCATGGAAACCAGACATGGTGGAGCACACCTATAATTCCAGCCCTGGGATGGCGGACACAGGAGGATCACTGTGAGTCCACAATGCATGGTGAGACCCTGTACCAGATATATAAAATTTAAAAAATAATAAAGGCTATTGTTTTAGAAAAATACTTGCAGCTTTTTACTAAAAAGCTTGCACACTAATAAAGAAATCTATTACACCCTTAATTTAAATTGGACTTATGGACTAGTGGTGGAAGAAAATGTGGGAAAAGAAGAACAAATCCTAGAAAATGATTTATTTCTCGTAAGAAAGAACACTCTGAGAAGGTTTCATTCTAGCCACAGAGAGACTAGTGTCACATTATATCCAGATTTTTCCAATCCTCTCTTTTGTGGGAATATAAAACAAAAGAAGAAAATAGCTGCACTCATAGGTAGAACAGATACTGAAGTTTTAAAATAGCTTTGGCAACAATTTCGGACATTGACAGTCTTATGGAAAATTCCCTACTATGATGGACTATTGGACTATATTGGGATATTTTGCTGAATTCATGTACTGGCAGTATTTAAATGACAATGGAATGCCCTCCTCTGACCAAACTAACCAAAAAGGGGGAATTGTATCTGTATACTCAAAATAGGATAGATATACAGTTCCATTCTCTTAATTCAATTAATAGAGAGGTTTGTTCTAATAGTATTTGAGCCAGGATATCAGATCCGCATCTTGTACAATGAATAATTGGTAAGACAATAATATGCAATGTATTAATTATTGAAAATGTACTAATAATCAGATTTGAAACTGTCTCATTGCTATTTGTTTCTCAATAAAATATTTTTAAAATAATAGGAAT
>NW_004524582.1:8837274-8843108 GCF_000260255.1 Octodon degus | reverse complement strand
CTACATCTTTTGATCATTCTTGTACTTTGGGGCATGTAAGGTTTGATTTTGATCTACTTATAACAATATCATTTATAACTGCCTAACACGGCATTACTCTACCACATTGATCGCAAATGATTTTCTAGAGTAGTTCATACAAATTGTCACAATCTCACTTGAAGCTTGTTATTTTGAACTGATTCAATGAAATCCCTTAAAATTTAAGACAATAGTAAGGATGACATCTAGATTTCCAATGTCCTGTCTTCTTTGATTTAAAGCAGGATCTTGTACTTGAGACATTCTTTCCTTCTAGAGCCCCAAACCTGATTATCGATGTGATGTTAGTGGATTCCCCTGGCCCATACCTGGAAATGTGGATTCTCATGGCTTTTTCTTTCTTTTTTTATTTTTTAAGGAAAGTACAAATTAGTATCAAAACAGAAAAAATTACAAGTGATATAGAATTTCACTTCACAAAAAAATAGGAATTTCACAGTGTTTGTTGTACTGCATAGTGTTGTCTTCCAACTAGTTGTTCATATTACCAGATATATGCATGTAAAATTGGAAGAAGAAAAAAAGAAATATATAAGTCGTTAAGAAGAGAAAATAGTCAAAGAACTGAACAAAAAGACAGAACAAATTAAGCATCAACTGCTCCTTTCGATAGACCAGCAGATCCACAGTACAGTTGGCCAGACCATCCTACTTACATACATAGGTATATCTCTTTACCTCTTACCTCTCCTGTCCTTCTCCTCAACTCAGTAATTCCTTCCTTTTGAGTATGTTCATTCCCTTTTCCCAGTATGTTGTACCCTTTAGATTTTATTTTCTCTTTTATGTTTTTCATACTAAAGAGACAATATGATGTTTGCACATGTGGGTCTGATTTATTTCACTTGAATATAATCTCTAGTTACATCCATTTATTGATAAAAGCCTCAAATTTATTCTAATTTAAATCTGAGTGACAGTCCATTGTGAAAAATCTTACATCTTTTCTATCCATTCCTCAGTTGATGGGCATTTGGGTTGTTTCCAAGATTTAGCTATGACAAATTGTGCTGCTATAAATATGGGTACATATATATCACTTTAGTTTACTGTTTTCAGTTTTTCTAGAAAAATACCCAGGATGGAAACAGCTGGGTTGAATGGGACCTCCAATTGTGGCTTTTTGAGGAATCTCCGTACTGTTTTCCACAGTGGTTGTACCAGACTGCACTCCCACCATCAGTGGAGAAAGGTATCATTTTCCCAGCCCCTCCAGCAATTGTTATTAGGTGATATTTTGATGTTAGCCATTCTTTCTGGGGTGAAATGGAATCTTAGTGTTGTTTTAATTTGTATTTCTTAAATGACCAATGATGTTGAACATTTTTTCATATATTTACTTGCCATTTGTATTTCTTCATCTAAAAAGTGTATCTTCATCTCAAATGCCCATTTTTGAACTGAGTCTTTGAATTTGAGGGCCTGATTATTTTTAATTATTTATAATATCTACATAGAAGAGCCTTTGTTGGAGGGAAAGTTGTCAATGACCTTTTCTTGAGAAAATAGAAAAAACATTTCAGGAGTAAATAGTTAGAAAAAGGATGTAAGAAAATGTGCTAGTTCATGGCCCATAATGGAGGGGATCAGACAGCAAACACAAACCTACTGGCACCTAGATCCTGGACTTCTAGCTATTAGAACAGTGAGAATATACACTTCTGATGTGTGAGCCACACAGTGTGGTATGTGTTATGGTCAGTCTAGCAGTGGATAACTGGACAGCCACAGAAACTTTCCTGTCTGAGTTCAATGCAGGACATGTCCCAGGAGCACCACTTACTGAGAATCAGCTAGGATGTTACCAACCTAGAATCTCTTTGTTTTCACAGACTTCAAACACTGTACCTCCAGTTGCTAGATGCTACTGTTATTTAACAGCGAATTTTAGCCTAAGGGACTAAACATGTAAAGCACTCTGTTCTTGGTTATACATTTCTAGTTCTCTCAAGACAGAGAAGCAAAGGACTTTGGGATATTTTGGAAGGGCTTTCACAATCTATTTCTACCATTCAATGTACTAATACTTATCTCTCACTCCCTATGTCTCAGGCATATTTATCTTATTCTATTCTTTGTAATCAAAAGACGTAAGTTTTCCTGGAGGTGTTCTGAGGCCCCATAGTCCTAAGGAGGGAAAAGTATGAAAGAAATAATTTCCACATTCCAGTCCTCTCTGGCACCACACCTAACAGTGCACTGTGTTAGTGCCATTTCACAGACTGTTAGTGCTCTGTTGCATGATAAGCACAGAATTTGAGAGAAAGCTTTTAGAAACTTCTAGAATTATTTAGTTTTGTGGAGGATAATTTTAATTCACCAAAGTAGTGATTTGTTTTGCCATCAGTTGAGAATCCAATGGGCAAACAAAGATAATTTTACCACAATTAGATTGAGAAGCACTGCTCCATGTGACATCTGTGCACCAGTTTAAGGAGAAACTGTGAAAAAAATCTTACTGACAGTTTTGCCTAAATTTTTGTACCATTTACTTACATTTAAATTAAAGATAAATAAAAGTAATACTATACTTAAGGTCATATGTTCAGTCTACTGTGCTTCAAAATTTAAAAACAATATTCTCAATACTTTTATGCAAGTTATACAAGTCCTTTCCCTTTTTGTACGAAATGCTTTATTCTACTCAATCAGTAAAATAAAACTAAATTTAGATAGAATAATCTTAGTGTTTGTGTAACTCAGTATTCACAGGTTAAAACCCAATCATCAATGCAGTGGTGTGAAATGGAGGATTTTGGTGAATGATTGTGTCTTCAGGGCTTTATCCTCTTGAGTAGAATCAGTTCTCTGATGGGAGAGGCCCAGTTTGCAATATGAGGACACGTGAAAGACATCATCCAGGAGGAACAAACCTACTCCTGATACTAAATCTGCTTGATGTTAGGTTTTCCACACATTAGAACTTCAAGCAATAAATTTCTATTGTTTATGAGCCATCTAATTTACTTCCTTATAGTAGGTCAGACTATCTCATATGGTAAATATACACAGATCTCTGTGGAGACCAAGATATTCTCGACCTCTCTATGTAGCCCAGATTGGCCTTGAACACATGGCCTACACATAGTCCTGAATTACAAGTGTGATTATGAGTGTGGGCTACCATGTTTAGCTCATTGGTTTAGTTTTATAAGGATCTAAAGAAATTATCCAGAAACCTCTGCTTCTTATATTATGGATTAACAATAAGACAGAGACCAAAAAAAGCTAGATCTAATGGTAAGGGTAGACCCAGGTAAAATGTAGGAAGGTAATTTTTCAAAATGTAATTAATTCAGTTCATGCCTACCCTGTCTCTAAAAACTATCAGTGTGGGTGGGAATTGCTGCTTCAATCTCTGATTTTTGCAGTGGACTTGATTCACACCAAAATGCCTTGATACATTATCTTGAAAAGTTAATCTATAAGAAGCATATTTCATTGCATTCTCCAAATATTGAGCTGTAAGTAAATTATCATGATCACTAAAAAAGATCATTGTCACAATATGGTATGGTTGTTTAAGGACTGCAAAATTATGTGCTATGTTTTGGAAAACTCCTTTAAAGCAAAATCTAATTAAATGACTTCTTTAAAAAGGAGGAAAAAGTCATCTTTTTAAAGAAGGACCAATAGTGACTGTCAGTTCACATGAGTACTATAATATGTTAGAAAGGTACAATAATGATAATAATAGTAATGGCTCAAACTGTCAGACTTTAGAAGAGAAAATGATGGTCTAGGTCACTCAGTCTCACATTTAATGACACTGACATCTTCACCTTCCCTTAGCTTGACACATTAGCAAAATTCTGAACTTACTAGAGATTTAATTTTTACTGAGTTTTTTTTCCCCAGAAACCATGATGATTACTAATCAACAATCATATTTTAATAGCGTCTTCATCTTTGGTTTTGTGATGCAGCATGAATAATTACACACCATCTGTATCACTTGACTTTCAAAACAAACCCCAGCTACTGAATTGAAAACTAAACGTGCTAATCTATTCGCTGCACGGATCTCATGCATGAAATGCAAGAGAATGTTAGAGAAGTTATTTATTTATTTACACAGTCTATACAATTTGTCTTCTATTCTCTCTTAAAGTTTTTCAGCTTGCCCCCCATGTTCCAGCAAAATTGTGGGCTATATTCCAGCTGCTCTCCCTTGATGGACCTTCAATTTCAAAAGTATCTTGATTTGCAAGTGGAAGGAAAGCTTGATGTTTGCTCCACCCTTTGCCTGAAATAAATACACTTGCTTTGTACCACCCTGGACCACGCTAGACAATTTTCCATTTCTTCGCTTTAAAAAAGCACCATAATTTTCAAGGCCGTGGAGCTAAGGTCAAGTATTCTAGCAAAATCATGGGCAAATACAAGAAAATTACTTACCAAGGTATACGATACCTTCCATTAAGGAACATATTAATCTCTTCTTTTTTATGAGATATAAATTGGTAAAGTATTTAAAGAAAAAGCTTTGTTGATCAAAAAAATTGTTCATTTTTACATTTTGACATGATACAAACGTGTTTCTCAAGCAAGAATATGCCTCTAGTACATCTGCCATGTACCTAAAAGGAGGAAAACAATGCTTAGGAAAGCAGTCCTTTCTGATCTGAAAATTCCTTGGAGCTCTAATTGCAAGGAGACAGCATCAGCATCTACTGACAGGAAACAGGGAGCTTCACCCAGGGATTCTGGAGCACAGAACTTATGGAAGAATAAACCAAACAGCAGAGGAAACATCAAGTTTGGTAGGAAGCACCTGAGGCAGGGTGTCCTCTACTGACTTCTCCCCTTGCATTTTCAACCACATGTCCTCCCCAGCCTACTTTTTCCTCAATAGAAGAGCCTTTCTCCAGGATATTGTAAAGTCAGCATGTTGGAGTCAACCAGGTCAGGCTCAAATCCTACCTCTATCTAGATCACTCTGCAAGTTATTTTTTTCCCCCTTCTTTCAAACTTCCAGTTTCCTAATGGGTAAAATGCTGATGATCAAAACATTTCCCTTGAGCAAAGGAGACAAAATCACAGGAATCACAAGAGGCTCTGAGCTGGGTGGTCCTTGGCTTTGTTTCTCACCAAAAAGAGTCATTATGTTTTCTGCCTCCAATGAACAAGGACCATGTGAACTGGGTTTCAACTTCTCTGGGTATGAGGAATGAAGTGAGAAATCTTGTATCTCTAATAAATAACAGCATCCCTTTCATGAAAACGAAGTCCGTCATTTGAATATTCTCTCAAAATGTCACAAACACTTATCAAAGTTTCAAATAAATAGGATTAGCAGCAGGGTTGTACCTCCTTTTTGGTGAACATTCCCGAGTGAACCCAGCTCTGCCTGGCCCCTCTCTCATCTCCGCACAGACAACAGAACCTATCACGTCACCAACCACTGCAGATCTTCTGTGTGAGTTTCTAAGCTTTATAGCTGTTTAGCCAAGAGCTCTGTTTTATGCACTGTGATCAACATCACCAAGATCGTCATCTTCAGAGCTGTCATCATCATCAGAAGCAGCAGCAAAACTGCCCTCACAATTAACATACTATTAAAGATATATAAAATTGATATGACACTTTGCCCTTGTAATATAGAACTTAAAATGCCCAACTCCAGCCCAAATCAGCTTATATTTCTCCGTCTCTAATACGTACTTTATTTTTAAATGTGTACTTGCCTTCTTATCAGGTAAGACAGAAGGCATAATGGCAGAATTTATCTCTTTGCAGTCTTCCGTTCTTCATTCCTGATATCCTCTCTCTCTCTCTCTCTCTCTCTCTCT
>NW_004524582.1:8820412-8837174 GCF_000260255.1 Octodon degus | reverse complement strand
TCTACAAGGTCTACAGAGTCTCACTTCGTAGATCAGACTCATAGTGATTCTCCTGTTTTCAAGCTCCCTAGTGGTGGATACACGTGCGCACCGCCATGCCCACTCTCAATTGCAGGCTCAGCGCAGCACGCGGGCAAGGCGGCACGGCCTTCCAGGGATTGAACACTGGCTGCTGTGCTCTGCTAAGCAGGAGCTTTAGTCCGCTGAGTTATCAGGTTGGGCCCTGATATCTTCTAGTATTCTGTGTCCCTAATTATTAAACACACACCTCTTCAATGCAGTGGCCATATGCAGAACCGTGAACCATCCTTAATTTCAACGTTCTCATTGTAAAATAGATCGACTCTATCAGTAAATGCTATTACATCCAAAGTGTGTTTTGTGCTAATTCCCTCTATTTCCTCCACCACTGGTATAGTCCATCTACATGACCTCTTGGTCAAGCTCCCTGTCTTTATAGTTACATTTATACAATCAATACATTTTCTAATAAAAAAGAATAATACTTAAACACACTGATGAAAAATGAATGGTCACTAAAATATTTTTAAATCCACTTTCAATTTTGAACTATCAATACTTCTTTTTGGCCTGCCGAATAGCTCAGCAGATTAAAGCACCTGCAAGCAGGCAGAGGGGCCGGAGGTTTGATTCCCAGGCCTGCAGTGCTGGCCCGCCCCCGGGGCACCCTGAGACAGCAATTGAGACTGGGCGTGGTGTCGCACGCCTGTAATCCCAGCACTTGGGAGGCTACAAGTCCGATCTAGCAGTGAGATCATGAATACCCTATAGACCCTTCCCTAAAATAAAATAAATAAAATAAATAAAAATAAATTAAAGACTACTTTTGACATGCTTTTTCACTTTCTTTAAATCTACTTCAGAAACCAATTCATTAGGATTGCTCCACATATGTGTTTACTCTTATTTGAGTTTCCCATGAAAAGGCAAACTTTGTTTCATTAATTGTTATTTGCCTTCTTCTAACAGAAACTAAGAGCCCAGAATTAGAAAATGAAAGGAAAAGCGAAATAATGCTGATGTATTGCTCTGTTCTCAGTCCAAAATTTCCCCAAATTTGTAGGTTAATATATGTTACAAATTTCTATTAGCTATCTCTCCAAACCCTCCAGGCTTGTTGGTGGGGACTTTGGAAGATGGTTGGGTCATGGGAAGTCTGCTGGAGGAGATGCGTGGAGGCCCGAGGAGGCTTAACCTCCAAGGATCTCCTCCTGCTCTCCCCTGGTGATCTCTCTACTTCCTGTTGCCCAGCATGAGCACTTCTCTCCAATGGCCCCTGCTGTGCCACAATACCTCTACAGACAAGTACAGACTCAAAACTCTACACACTGTGAGCTAAACTACACCTTAACTTGTGGGCATTAACTAGTGTGTATCAGGGATGAGAAAGTAACTAAAATGATGTGCATTCCATATTTGAGAATAAGTTTCTTCATGTAAACACTGTATTTTAAATTATTTAAACACCCAGTGGTGAGAGTATATTTCCTCTGAAGTCAGCAATTATTTTATATCTACTGTATTTTTTTACCTGAAATTTCTAGCAACAGTATTTAAGAAGCAGTATCGAGGATGGACTTGTATGTAATATTTATATCTGCAACCTAATCCTGGTTTTTTCTCCTATTTTATAGCAATTCATAAATTATCCACCTCAAAAGTTTTGCTTCAGTTGCTCTTCTGTGTGTACAATCACCCGTGTTGTAGAATGTTTTGCTATGACCTTTTTTTTTCTATCTTTTTTAAAGAAATAAAGTCAGAATCATCCTATTTTTCCTTTCTCAGAACAGGCATTGTCAAAGTCTCTGCGAAGGCCTTGTTAGGAAGTGTGAAGGAAAGCTAGCAGTTGCTTTGTTTTTAGAAGTTCCTTAAAGAAAACTTTACAGTGTAACATTCAGGAAAGGAGAGTGATCCCAAAAGGAGAGTGGGATAAGTGAGCTTTCTCAAGTCATTCCTGGGTATTGTAATAAGTGAGGTCTGTGTAAACTGTTTTTCCACTTACAAATAGTATACTTATGTGAAATATCAGCCTTTCCGTACTAAGCTTCCTGTTTTGCAAATGGATTCGAGATCTATGGTCAGAGGTGTCAGTCAGAAAGTTAAATTCCTGGAACTCACCATCTTTGCCTGATTCAGAAAATATTCCCTAAAGGCGTCCAGTGCTTTCAGAATGAGAAATATAGCAGTCATGTGGTCACGACAGGCCACGAATCCACTGTAGGACTCTAATTCACCTGAGATGTGCGACTTTATGCATATGGAAAAAGAACTCAGTAGAATTCAGCACTGATTTTCTCACAAAATTGGTGTTGGGGAAGTTAGCTTATGATTTTAATAAAAAATAAAGTGGCTACATCAATTAAAAATTAAAATAATTTGTGCATCACTTGTCTTAGAAATTCTAGTCATACAACATTGAAAGGGATACAGTGATTACACACACACTGAGCAGTCCTTATGGCAAACATGAGCTAATGACAGTTTCCCAGATTTGTTTTCATTCAGTAGGCCTTGTCCTCCCAGTTCCAAATTTACTAATATAATTTTAAACTAATTTGAGTTTTTGATCCTAATATTATTAGTAATCTCTCCAACAATTTAAGTGTAAAGATTTTTGTTAGATAACTTCCAAGAACTTAAGACTACTTTTAGTGTTTTAGGGTATTTAAATTAGATTTTGGATATTTTAACTTTTTAGTTTTATATATATAACTAAACATATTCATATACATAGCTAAATATTTCACGAGTTCACAGGATCTTCTAATTCTGACAATAAAAGCAACACTAACAATTGGATATTTATTTTGTGCCATAACCTATGATATGTCCTTTATCATTTTTAATCTGTCAAATTAATTGGTTCAGTTTTCATTTTGTAGCACAGCTAATGATTTTGGGATTAGAATCCTATAGTGGATAGCTAACTGGAGGTCACCTTCTTATAACCAGCTGACTTGAACTAGGGTGGTGCTGAGTGTGGGAGGCCCGCCTGAGGGTTGTTGCCAGCAGCGTGACGGCAGAACCGGAGAAGCTGCTGAGGGGCGCGTAGGGATGCTGTTGGAGCTGTTGGAACTGTTGGAAGCTGCTAGTTCTCTTCGACCTCTGCTGGAGGACCTTGTCATCCTGGCTTTCCCGATGAACTTTGGAGAGGCTTTGGTCCTCATCTTGAGCATCGCTTCCTGTCGCTGGAGGGGAAGATGGTGCACTGTTCAGTCTCATGAAGAAGCTTGTCATATTGGCTTTCCTAATGGGAACTTGGCTTTCCTCATCAATGGAGGAGCTCAGGACCTCACTGCTGCTGAGGAAGGCTGTGGTTCTATTCAGGGAACTCTGTATTTAGCGTGAGCATTGCTTCCTAGCTCTGGTTCAGATCCCTCAGCTTGCTAGCACGGATGCTTCCATCCTGCTGGCATAGACTTCCTATCTTCCACCACTGACTTTTGGGCCTTTCCAGCACAGATTGGTGAAGCAGACCTGCATGAGACTTTGTCGTGGGCACTAGGCCTCCAGCTGAACTTGTGGGTAGCACTGTTACGAGCTCTAAGTTTTCATCTGGACTGAGGCTGGATATCAGGATCCAGGCGCTTAGCTGAAGTCTTTAGTACTTAGTGTGTAGATAGATTTCCTGCATTTGTGTATGGTTCTTGGATGATTCCTTATAAACTAATATTACAAAATGAATCCTGTACTACATTATTCACCTTGCAAAAACCCCAAACCATGACATATTTATGTATTTGGGACGGGGTCTCACTCTACAGCTCGGACTCATAGTGATCCTCCTGTTTTCAGCTTTAAAGGTGTATGCCAACATGGCTGGTCTGAGTGAAAAATATAAAATATTAATCTAAATGGATCTGACATAGATCTATTCTACTACAGCAGCATTTGATGTTTAGATAATTCTGAGGTATTAAAAATAAATAGATAATGTGGCATAATTTTATGTTTTGAATGTTAAAATATAACTTGTCACTTTTATATCTTTATTTCACTTAGTAGAAGAATGGGTACAATGTCTGCATATTTAAT
Source organism: Octodon degus (assembly GCF_000260255.1). Taxonomy (NCBI): domain Eukaryota; kingdom Metazoa; phylum Chordata; class Mammalia; order Rodentia; family Octodontidae; genus Octodon; species Octodon degus. The sequence goes on along the minus strand of NW_004524582.1, from coordinate 8,833,118 downwards.
CTTTCAAAATTGTTCATCAAAGCACAGTAGATTAAATCTGCCACTTATCTGGATAGACCACCTGCAAACACAATGATTGCTATTTGTTGCATCATGGATAATAAAATAATCAAGTATGCAAAGGAGAAGAAAATGATTTTGATTGATTTGAATTGAAGATTAGGCGGAAGAATCCATAACAATTTGAGGATTTATTGAGATAGAACAGATCTGTTTGCCTTAACAATAAGGTATTTTAGAAGAAACAGAAATTTAGAAGTTATTAATAAAAGACACATTTCACAGTTTAAAAAAAGTATTGAATTTTGCAAGCTAAGGCAGAGGGTTGTCTTTTGTGATATTCTGAAACTCAATCTGTTTTTGGCTTTGCATAGAATCATGCAAAAAATAACTATTGAGCTTTAAATAAAGGGGTGGTACAAACAAACAAGCTAATGACAATGAAACATGTTAGGACAGTAACAATGTGTAAGCCACAGTTATTAATAAAAAATAGCCTGGGAATATGAAGAGAAAATTTTTTACGTGCTTTGTTTCTGTGCAGTGATTGAAACAAGTTCTCTTTGTGCGCTAAGTAGAAATAAAAACTCTAAAAGCTCTGAGGACATTTTGGTAGAAACCTTCAAATTCCTCTAAAATCAATTCTTTATAGCCAAAACCAGTATAAAACAGTAGCTTTTGAGCTTAAAATACCTATGGTAATACCATGGATTATTTTTAGTCAATTCTAACTCATGCTGTTTTTGAGAACATAAAAGAAGGTTATTGTGCGATAAAATTGGAAATCTCAAGATGTATATTATGTCAGAAATTGATGGCAGGTAAATGTCTGATAAGAATATCTATTATAAAGAAAGATGGAACTAAAACATGATAGACAGGAGCCATTTTGAGAAAATAAATTACATCATATTTCACATTCCCATGTTCTACTTCTTTCTCTCAGATATCGTAGGTTGTATTTCTGCTCATAAAATGTTACTTAATGCAGGATAAAGCTTCACCATGCCATATTCCTTTTGCATTGTCACACAGTATTAACTGAAGCATTCATACTGATATTAAAACATGTTCATCCACCTTCTCAAAAAATTTAATTTTCTTTCTGAGATGTGCAAAAACAAAACACAGATTTAATGACGTATTTGTCTGTAGTTGTCACTGAAAAGATGACACTATTAGGTCATTAGTGCATATTATAAATCTGATCCCCATTTTTACTCTAATTCATCCTTCAACTGAATTAGTCAGCTATTGCCAGCAAAGCCTTGAAAGGTAACTCCAATCCAATTAGCCTATAATATGATTATAGAAATTTTAGTAATACAGAGCTGGAAACTCATGGAATGAATTTGTACTTAAAACATCTAGACTCAAGTCTCCTAAACATTAATTGTGGTTAGTATTTGTAGTTATAGTTGTCTTTTCAAATTTACCTTAAAAGGTACGTTCTTTTCTATATGTGTTCCCTGATCCCTTTTGCAAGAGCCCAGGCTCTTTGTACATATGTTTGTAGTACCCTGCGCTTACTTGAACTCAGTCCTTATCAAGTTGCATTGTTGTTCTGTTTACTTGCCTCTTTCCTACCGATTGAGTCTCTTGGAGGGACCTGACCAGTTGCAACTGCTGTGAAATGAAGTCTAGGGGGAAAGAGACAAGAAGGGAAGACGCAGTAAGGAAGAGGTAAGCTGGTTTTCAAAAGGCGAAGAGAACATTTGTGTCTATTAGGAAGTTGATGTGATCATTTATTTAATTTTAAATATTTTCCATGAAGATATATTTGTTTTCACCAAATAATCATTTATGACTTTTTAAATGTGTATAAGTAACAAGAGTTCACAAATTCCCAAAAATTTTATATGCATTTTGAAACATCTTGAATTTCCTTGTCAACACAGAAGTCATTCCAAGTTCCAAAATGCTATAGGCTAGTAAGATCATTAGTTGTTTTTTTCTCATAACACTTCCATAAGAGAATAGTCATTTCAATAGTAACTTAAATAACAATAGTAATTTCAATAGTTATGCTCTGATACATTCATTAATAAAAGGGTAGTATATTTTCCCCTACTATTTAATTAGTAACCATGGAAACTTGACTATAAAATCAGAGATGTTATTTAAATTGTGAAGAAAGGAAAGAAAATCAAGTAATTTTACTAAAATAGATAAATAAATGAAATAAAATAAGTCACTTGTGTATGAAATCATTGATCTATACATTTACATAAAATCAAAACATACAAAAGAACAAATAAGTCTGTATACAAATAATTTGTGCACATTTAGAAAGAATTTTCAAAATGGTCTCAAAGTTTTAATAAGCTGTTGAGATGTTTATTTTCTGATTGTGGATTGAATATCATTGTACTTTGTCATGTTATACAATGTAATTGCAGCATACTAAAATAATCAATACAAAGTTTCATTTATTACAAGGTCCTAGTTTAAATTAATTTATTTAACAGCCTGAATACATTTTCTTTTTTTCACTTATTTAGGTCTTTAATTTCTTCTGTCATGCTGCGTATTTTTCCCCATAATTTTATTGAGATCAAATAGCAATGAGACATTTTCAAACCAAATTGGTAGGATAGTTTCAATAATTAACACATTGCATACATTCTTCCTAGTGGATAATTGCTGTACTAGATGCGGACATGATATCCTATTTACAAACACTATTAAAACAAATCCCTCTATTCATTAAGAGAATGTAACTATATATCTGTCCTAACCATTTTGAATACACAGATACACAATAGACATTCATCTGTATCCCCTTTTTTTTGTTGTTACGTTATTTGAATATTATATATGTGTAAACTCAGCAAAATATTCTAAAAGAGTCCAGTAGCCCATAATAGTATAAGATCTTCCACTTGATTGGCAATGTCAGAAATTGTTGACCTGAGTGCCTTACAGTTCAACATAACAGCATGGCTTTACTCCTTATACTTCGTTTTTATACTTTTTTGCTGGATGGTTAAGACCAAGATAAAGCAAGACCTATGCAACAAGAGTTGTAGCTTTTGGGTCTGATAAGGTCAGTGAAATTCCCTCAGGATTTATCCTGAGATCCTGTACCTCAGATGGTAGAACCTTTGTCAGTGTCAGCAACGTGGATGAGTCACAGCCATTGCTTGGCCAATGTGCTCTCTGTGAAAGCCTGAGAGAATGTTTTCTCCCCATGTGACTCTCCTTAGGCACACTCTACATCGTCGATCACTTTCCTCTTTGTCTCATAATCTCCTTGATCAGAAAATTTGGGACACTACTGAGTTATGTGACATTACAGTACAAGTTCTCATATGTCCTGAGTTTTAATTGACCTTGGAAGGCTAGGGCCAAAATGTTGGCTTTTCTCGCAGCACTACTTTTTCTCCAATTTTGGTCTGCAAACTTAGGTTGTTAACCCTCCAGAAAAGAAATTTATTGTTATTACCATACAAACTAGGCTGTTAAGCTTAGCCTCACTATCTGTCTGAATATCAAACATCATAGATATAACAAGAAAAAGGTATTTTTCATCAAGTATGACATTATGAAGTAGTTTTTTAAAAGCTTTTTTTCCAATAAGCTTTTTAAAAGCTTTTTTTAAAAGCTTCACCAAATACTGGACCACTCTTTTTCTTTTGGTATTATCAAAGAGATTTTGATTCTTGGAAATTAAAACCACACATAAATAATCACCATAGCAACACTATACAACCAATGCAAATTCATACCTTTCACCTTTAACAATCAGCAGTTATTTAATTGCCAGCAAATTTGTGTATTACTTAGTATTATCATATTAATGCTTAATAAAAAAGTTGAACTTCAAATTCAGGAAAATTTTTAGGTGATAATCTCATAACACAGAACAAAAACCAATCATCCAGGGAAGTTGAGAGTTACCTAAAGAATACTTATTCTTCTTTACCTTCAAATTCTGCAACTATTCAATTTCTTGGTTGGAGCTCTTTTTTTGGAATGACCTTAATGTGATCCCACTTTTGGAGGAAAACTTCACTTATTTCATATAATTTTTTCTGGGCTAGTGAAAGTCAGCAAAGCACAAACCTTTTGTAGTTACAAATGTGAGCCAGTGTGAAGAAATAAAATAAGACTGTGGAATATTATTGGAAACTTTGAGTGATTTCTAACTCTATGGCTACCATCAGAGTTAATTTAGACAGCTGGTCTTCTTCTCCCACTCACTTTTTAAAGATATGAAGATGAAATAAACAAATATCGCCCATGTAATTTAATATTCAAAATAGTGCTTGGCATATAAGATGTTCTCAGTAAACATCTGTGTTACCTAAACAGAAAATATACCTACAACACACTACTAGTCATACATTGCATTTAAAACTCCTGGTGGGTGACGTAATTGTGATGCTGAGTAACTGTTAGTACTTTTCACTATTTCACTCATTTCTTGGATTTAGTAGAAAACATCAATTGAAAGTTAGCGGATATGAAACTTATCTTGAAACGTGTCTCACTGCAACTGCTGCATTACAATGATTCTTCAGTACTGATCAGATAGGCTTAGGTATATTAATTATTATTTCTGTGCTGAGTTTCATTTTAATGCTTTCAATTTGTTTACATGGACAGTTTTGGGGGATATAAGTAAGTAATAAGCTTATAGCTTTCTGTTCAGTTAGCATAAAGTATTTAATTCTGAGGAATTAAAATAAATCCAAGTTTGCATATGTAGGCGTGCTCATAAAATAAGGCATTCTTAAGACTGTTACAAGCACAGCTAAGCTGTAATAAATCATCTTCAAATACTAAATTTCTCAGAAGAATACATTTTTCTCAGTGTAAACTACTCTTTGCTCATAGTCTGCAATTTCTGAGTGGGATCCAGCTGGGGATGCTGATATCCAATAAAATAAATTTCTAATACAAAGTCTTAGAAAGCAACATCATCTAATTTAGGAAGAAAGTTCAACATAATCTGATGATTTGAGTTTCTTTAGGTTCTGCTTCTATGACACACAAAGCTCAAAACAACATTTGAAAAGCAGCCCATTCAAGGGAGAAATTTAAAGATGAGTTAAAAGCTAAATGGGTGAACATGGCAGAGGAAGGTAAAATATACTTTATTTGATGTATTCAAACTGCTTTCTTTACTTTTCTGTCATTGCTTCAGTTAGTGTCTGCAATAAAATTAAAATGAGCTAATTTTATACTCTATACTCTTAATGATAGCATCATAGAAGCCACTTTTGTTAATTATAGAAAACTAGTCTGATATACTCCACATTCCAGTAGAAATTCAATAAATAAATATTTCTTATGTGGTTTTGGATTTTTTTAGACCTAGTAATAGCAGTCTAAAATGAAAAATATATGTAAATATTAATCTTAACTAACATACATTGAAAATAAAAAAATACAATCTTTTACTGCCTACAGTCTCTTCATTAAGTGTACCAATCACACATTATACCACTTGTGTAAACTATCTATCAATGAATTTGTTATAGCTTAGGATGTATCCAGGGTAGTCCAGTTCAGGTAAAACATGTATTTGCAAATATGCGCAGAAGTTTAACATTTTAAACAACCTGATTATTCATTTGGAAGTACCAGGGCTGACCAGATAGCTCAGTGGATTAAAGCACCTGTTTAGCCAGGTGCAGTGACAGGAGTTTGATCCCCAGAGTGTTGTGCTGGCCCCTCCCCTGGGATACACAAAGACTGCAACTCAGATTGGGTATGGTGGCACACACCTGTAATCCCATGTTTAGGAGGCTGAGAACAGGAGGATCACTATGAGTGTGACCCATATAGTGAGACCCTGAAGATACTGTACTAAATACATTTTTTTAAAAAAGGAAGTTCTGACTGTAGCAGCATGTGCTTTGCCTATGATTGTCATAAATTATTCATTCTTAAAAAAATCAACAAACTCTTAGTTCAGTACAAGTTTTTCCACTTTGAATAATGAGGTAAATAAAAAAAAAATCATTAACTGCTGGCTATTGAAAAGTTTTTGATAGAGCTAAGAATTCAGAGTGAGGCAGCTGAATTCAGATCTATGATCTTGGATAAACTGTACTAAATCGCTAGTAGGTGGTCAAGGCTGTATAGGGTACAGTTCTTGGAGAGAATCTTGGCATTTAACTAATTTGACCTTAGATCATGAGTTATTCATTATTGTGAGTATATGTTTAGTGTTTTAAGTAAGTCTACATTTACTTGGATAAGAGCTCTCTCTCTCTCTCTCTCTCTCTCTCTCTCTCTCTCTCTCTCTCTCTCTCTCTTTCTCTCTCTGTGTGTTAGGGATTGAACCCAGAACCCTGTCCTTGCCAGGCAGGTTCTGATGCCACTGAGCTATCTCTCCAGCCACTACATCCATTTTTATCACAGTAATTAACTAGGATCAGCTCTTTTACCTTGAAAATAGTATTCTGTACATATTTATTGAGTAAATTAAAAAGAAAAAATAATATCTCTGAAAATATACTTATCCAGTTTTCTCACCATATTTTATGGTAGACAGCTGACTCACTAAAAAGTAGTCATTTTATCTCAATTGGCCTTTCATTTTAAAAAATTTTTCTACTGTTTTTTATTCATAAGTCTAATTTAGGATTCAAGGAGGAAGACATTTTTCTAAATATGTCTAGCTGGAGAATATTCTTTTTTTACCATATATTTTCCTGGATTGAGTGCTTTTCTATAACTCTGACAGCATATGCACTAGTGATAAGCCCCAGGAACACCACTGTTTTCAAAGGCTTGCAGTCTACATCCCCCTTACCTGTGGGGATGCTTTTCTGGGTACTCAGTGATGACCAGGACCAATACTTACCTGACTGTTTGTCCTTTCATATATGTGCTATGACACAGTTGCTTTATAAAATGAGCAGAGTAACAGGTGAACAATTAATTAATAATCAAACAATTTTAATAATATAATAATGAAAATTTGCACCTGTGGTTAATGAAAATCATGTTCATGGATTCTCTCTTTCATACTATTTTACTGTAATTCACTTGCTTTTACTTCTCATGATTTCAATTACATGGAATGAGATGAATGTTGCAGCCATTGGGACATAGCTTGTAGTCTCATAGTCAGTCTGTTCAATGGGATGATTACTGAATGGCAAAGTGACAGTATATGGAGCCTGAGTACACTGGACCAAAGATAACTCATTGCAAGCAGGAAAGAAAGGCTAGATAAAAGCTTCATCACACTGTTAATGAAAAATAATTGTTGAAACAGATTCACTTTTTTTTTTCCAGAACTGGGGATTGAACTGATGTCCTTGTGCTTGCCAGGCCAGCACTTATACTACGGAGCCACCTCCCCAGCCCTGAAACAGACTCACTTGACACACACTGAGTTCAAACTTCTGGAACCAAGTGAATTCTCCTGTCTCAACCTCAGGCTTAGACAGAACTATAAGCACCCAGAACAGCATGTGGCTGCTTAAGAACAGTTTTCAGTCTTGATTTTATATTTAATAATTTCAGATCATGTTCATCCACCGGTATCTGAAACTACAGAAATCTGAACCAAATATAAGAGTGAACTTTTGGGTTGGCGAGACAGCTCAGTGGTCTAAAGCACCGTCTTAGGCAAGCTTAGGTAAGCATGCAGGGACTGCAGTTCAATCTCTAGCACCCCATGTCACACCAGCCCTATACCCAGGGTGGGCCGAGCCGGTCACAACAACAACAACGAAAAAGAGTTAACTGCTGTATTTCAGTTATCTTTCTTTCTGTGTACTCTGCAAGAACATAAATTTCTTAATACATACTCCTAGAAGTCTGTATATGAGTGAATTGTCATGTATGTTCTTACATATATGTAAGGGTGTTTCCCAAAGTATCTTTTCCTGTCATACTTCCTATTACCTGACCATCTAAATATATTTTTCCTAGCAAGTAAGAAAGTGACGTACAATTAGTAAATTGTATAAAGATATAGGAAGGATGAGGCAATATTGAGTAATATTGAGAAAGGAACTAAGTTGCAATTCTCTGCCTCTACTTATCCATATCTAGATCAACATAGAAGGAAACAAAATTGGATAGATTTTGAGTATGAGTAACCAAATTAACATTATAAAAATAATATACTATTAATACACTAATAATCCTACTTTCTGAGTTATTACTTCATATTGTGACCAGAATGTTGACTGTTATGATTAAGTTCCAGTATGGCCTGTGAAGTCATTAGCAAGTTGCCTGGTAGACAAAGTTCAAAGAAATCATCTATTTTAACTCCAATATTCAAGCCTCATTATGCTGGGAAGAAACAATGAGGCTTCTACTTAGGAATGGGTTCATTTCCTGATTTCACTTATGATATAGTTCATATATCCTAAAATTAAGGTATATATTGAATACTTTTTCCAAACTAAAAAAAAAATCAGAGTTATGTAGGAAGAAAAAATAAGGATATGAGAGGTGATAAATTCTATAAGAATGACCAAGATTTAACAAGAAATTGTGTGATTTTTTTTTCATACCAGGGATTAAACTCAAGAACTTGCATTTTCCAGACAGGTAGTTATTCTGCTGAGCTATCTCCCCAGCCTTGTGTAAAAATCTTTTAAACTGAGTGTAGAATCTTATAGCATTATGTAAGGAAAAACTGAGAAACAGCTTTGTAAATTATCATTTTAAAAGAAAGCCACATGTCACTAGGTAAAATGGAGAACACTAGAAATTCTTATTGCCTTGAATTTAAAATTTGATTTATATTGAATATAATATAGACATAAAGTTAATTATTTCATAATCTATGCTTGTAGAGTGAGTATAATTTGTGCTTTTAAAATAAATGTTCCTGCCTTTCAACTTAGAAGCGATTCTAAAGTATATTGGAGGTCCCTGACCTACCGTCATGATTAATGATGCTATTCGTTGATCCGTGTCTTCAGCAGTCAAACAGACATCCCTAATCACGAGGGGTTTGTGGAACCTCAATGAACGGAATAAGGAAAGCTTCCCCTTCCCATTTTCATGGGTGACTTTTCTTCTTCCTTTTGATAATTCCTAGAAAGCTCCGCACATTGTCACTCATGCTTAAAGGACAGAAGATGGGGCCGTGTGAGGGCGTACGCTGTGACCGCCTCTCCAAGCCTCATTTTACACGCGGAAAATCACTTTGTTCCACATCTCTCAGAGTCTTCAAGAGAACAATTGAAGGGCTTCAGAAACACCTACTCATGTCAAGTTGCGAAGGCTTTATTACTTTGGCAACAGCTCTTTCGGCTACAACAAGCATAAGATGCAAATCAGAGAAATGTGTTGTGGTTGCAAAATCTATGCTGCTAAATTATTTCTTTAAATGAAATCAAAGTCAGCAGAAATGTGAATCTACAATTGCTCTAACATGGTAAACTCCACTTCAAATTAGATTGAAATAATTGTTAAGCTTTGGAATTGAATTCATTCCTATTCTGTTAATGACTCTCTTGTTCATATTTGCAACAGCAAAGATAAAGAAAGATATTCACTTTTTATAAATCTTTGACTGCATTGGAGCAAGCTGATGGGATTGAAAATGCAAAAGAGACTGTGACCCTCTTTCAGATATCTATAAAGTCAAGTCTTAATTTTTTCATTAAATTTATGTGAATGTTGCATCAAACCTTTAAAAATGTGCTCGATACTAAGTCTTTGGTTTATTATAAATTGGTTTCCACATGAAATACTTTATAGCATAATAAATTGATTGCCACTGTATATTGGTTTGTGTTTATAATATATTAGATTGAGTGAATAATAAATCTTTCTTTTCAGCAATTATTTTTATTGGTGTGAGTAAATTATATTAGATGCACAGTGAGCCAAATGTTTTGCATCTAAATTATACTACTTGGTCAGGTGATTTGAATTTAATATTCAATTTAAAATTTGAAGAAAAATATACATGAATATTTTATTTTTAATTACAGCACTCTTTTGCTGATTGCAGCAGTTCATTCAAAGCCATTATATTAAAATTGAAAATGTCAGATCTTGTCATCTTCTATGTGAGTTTGTATTTCAATTTGTATGGTAGAAGCATTTTATTATTCTCCTGAACTGAGACTAAGGTATATAATTTATGAAAAAAATCACATTTCAAGACAATGAGGAAAAACATGACGAGAAAGTTAGCTATTCAAAAATGATAGTAATTCCTCAAATTTTGAGATACTGTGACTCATAGAAAATGGCTACATTTAATAAAAGTTATTAAATTACAGTTACATATAGAATTGAATTATTGTATTTGTTAAAGGTTTTGTTTAGATGGCTTTTTCATGTCCTTCAAAATGTTTCAACTGTACAGTTTTCCACAGTTCATAAAATTTTGTAATTCTGAAATATCATTAGATGTATAAATGTGTAAACAAACATCCTTCAAGATGCCTGCAGTCTAAAGTACTAACTTGAGTTATACATGGAAGAGAAGCACTGAAGAACTGCAGTATAATATTGGTCATTTCTTTGTGTGGATAAAGTTGTGAATATTTCAGTACCTGTGGGAAAATCTTACCTGTGAAGGAAAATTACATTGATTAGAAAGTGACCCATAGAGTGTAAAAACCTGTGGAAGGTTGAGCATGCTAACATGGGGGTCAATATCTGTGTGGTTTTTCCTAGGAAAATGACATCAAAAGATTTATATTTCCTATGGTTTCCTCTGCTAAAATTATGGCAGTCCTGTTAATAAAATCAAAAATGAGAGGAAAGATTAATGGAGATGTTTTGCAATAATATGGATGAAATATGATAAGGCTTTCAATTAAGGAATAACCTTGAAGAAGACAGAAAGTAGACGAATTCAAACCAACCACCAGAGCAGAGTAAAACGTAAGGCTTGGGTGACCCTGGAAGTAGGGGGCCACACAAAGACCTCACTGTATGACCGAGCTGTGGTGTCCTTCACTGACACAGGGAACACAGGAGAGACAGTTCTGGCTGGAGACTCATTTGCTAGCTTGGAAAGTTTTGTGTTTAAGGGCATTTTCAAACTTAAGGGTAGAGATTGTTTGAAAAGCTATTAAGTCACAGGTAAAAGCGAGGAATTCTGGTTTGCCCTTGTAGAGTAGAGTGATTATGGATAACAGTAACACACTGTAGATTTCAAAACACTTCCTTTTAAAACACTTCCTCTTAGAACTTTGAATGTTTCCACTATGAAACACATCATGAATTCTTGGTATACGCTTAACTGAGTTAAGTATTATTAAATATCATGTGTATTGAAATGTCACACTACACCAGTAGTATTTACATTTTATGTATTTTAAGATGGATTAAAATAAATTTAAGAATCATTTAAAATGGAAAAGAGTGGATGTTCAGAAAGAGAGAAATCTGTGAGTAAAAATAACTTTTAGGCATCAAGCACAGAAAATATATGTAAGATGTTAGTACTACTAATCATTCTTTACTACCCATGCTCCTATTATTTCAAGTTACTAATTCATTAAGTTTCTCTGAGCTTTTACCCTGTGCAGACACAAACATATTTTAACACGGCTAAATCTAAAAAAAAAAAAAAAATAGGATGGAATGTGTAGGGAAATAAAATATGGTACTTCCGGATTCCATTGTACATAAAGTTAATTCTTCTCCATCTTCCTTTATGCCCTTTTCTCTGCAAAGGAGCTGATCAAAAAGTAAAGGCACATAAGGCCAGCCAGATAGCTCAGCAGACTGAAGTGCCAGCTTATTCAATCCCTGGTCATGCCAGCCACATCCCTAGGGCGTGCTGAGAAGGTGATTGAGACTGGGTGTGGTGGTATGTGCCTGTAATCCCAGCACTTGGGAGGCTGAAAACAGGAGGATCATTATGAGTCAGATCTGTGTAGTGGGACCCTGTAGACCCTGCACTAAATACATTAAAAAAACAAAACAAAACAAAAAAGGCACAAAGAGAAGTTACATATTAAGTGTGCCAGAAGTGGCCAAATTCTCCTGGATCCTTAGGTATCTCATGGAGCAGCACAGTGTATCTGCTCTGAATTACTTCTGTATTTCTTAAATGTTATGCTGTTACTCTCATTGTCTTTATAGTGCTGAATTTCTGTTATATATTTGCCACAATTAACCTATACTCTCCAAAATACAAGTACTTAAATGAACAGACTGAGCCCAAACAAAACCTTGAATCCTGTGTAGTAATCTGAAAACTGATCAAGATTTCTCCTTAGGTATACTTAAACTTGTACTAGTGACTATATTTTGCTGAATAGGTGGATAGTATATCTTTGATTCTTCTAATTTTGAGGGTGGATGTTCTTTAATACTCAGTAGAAATGTATGAAGGTAAATCAAGCCACCTGTCAAACTTTTAATTACCCAGAATTTTATTCCTTAGGTAATTGTGATTAAATTGTATTTTAAAGGATAGATGCTCACATAATGTGTCATAGAAAATCCCACATCTAAATTATTTATGCAAGAGGGTTCTATATGTGTATTAATAAAAAATGGACAAGGATGTACTATGCTAGTACAAACCCAAGATGGGATTGTCAGGACTGAAAGTAATCTGTTACAAAATAGTGTTCAAAGAAAACTATAAATTGGAAAAAAGAATGTCATTGTATGCAAGTTTAATTCCCATAAAATCTAACAAGAAACAGTATATATCAACATTATAATGCAATACATAAAAATAAATTATACTATAGAAAATTTCATGCAGAAATTAAATTATTGAGGGGCTGGTGAGATGGCTCAG
>NW_004524582.1:8817443-8820312 GCF_000260255.1 Octodon degus | reverse complement strand
CATAAATAAATAAATAAATAAATAAAATTTTTAAAAAAAGAAATTAAATTATTGAAACATAAGTGAAACCTTAACAATGCACAACCCAGGAAAATATAATCAAATGAATTTCATAATTAGTCAATCTAGATCAATTGTTGAATTCTATGAACATAGGCAATAACTGCTTTAATTTTTCAAAGAACTAATGAAAAAAACTATAAGTTCCTATGTATTATTGAAAAGTCTGTACTTTTGCTGACTACATTCACTGATTTTTGTCCATTTTGTATTCATTTTTTCTTTCATTTTTTTTGAGACAGGGTCCTACTACAGGCTGGACTTGAAATTACTAAGTAGCCCAGTCTGGCCTCAAACCTGAAGTGATTCTTCTGCCTTACTCTCCCAAATGCTGGAATTACAGGCATGTACCAACACATTAGAACTATCTTTTTGTATTCTTTATAAATTTGTCAAAAATCTTTTACCCATTTATTGTGTTATTATGTTTTCTGCATTTGCTTTTATTTTGTTAAAATTATTATGTAACTTTCTGAAATCTATCAACTATATTTTATTTAACTTTCTCTCTAATGTATTAATACAGCTTCTGACTTCCAATACTTTACCAGCATTACATAACTAAAAACAATTAATTGTTATCCACATAACACTGGTTAATTTTAAGATGGCTAGTACTGAGTCAAAATTCCTATGTATGATCACAACATACAACTCAAGTTTGAAACTTCTAATTTCCACTACTAATTTGCCATGATGAATAGCATATTGTAAGCTTTCAGAGTAAATTTTTTTTTGTTCTTCCACTTCTTTTGAAAAACTGTTTTCTTCCAAATGAAATTTTAACATTTAAATCAGACCATTTGAAAACAAATGTCCATATTTTTATGTTTGAATCATCACAATTCATTGTTAAAGAGATTCTTAGTCCCAATAAATTCTTTCATTGAGTGCGTTTGTAAGAACAGAAAGACATGATAGACTTCCTCATCCAGCATAATGGGTAGCAAGACCAAAACATGTAGAAAATTTACTTATTCAACACTTGCTATGATTGGAATACTTCAGAAAAGAAGAACCAAGGAAAACTGCATGTTTTTATATGTACATTTGATGATGACTAGACAGCCAGGTGTAAAAGTGATTGGATAAATGTGATGTAAGGGTTACAAGCTGAGGGAGGATAACCCACTTGTGTGTTCGGATTCTTCTTCATGCCCCAGTGCAACATTTCCTCTCTTGTGCCTGCAGCAGGCTTCCCTCTGCAGTGAAAGTCTGCAAAGGAGAAGAGAGAAGGTACTCTTTCAAGGCTGTATGGCTTGCTGTGGCAGAAGGGCAATCTAGTTTCTGTGGCTGTATTCTGAGGCCTCCAGTCTTTTCTGGTTAAAAAAACAAAGTTACATAGCATGCTAACCACCTACACTTGGAATATCATTTTATGAGCACAACATACTCATGCTGAGGATAAAATAACTTCAGATTGAACAATTTAAAACATGCACCACTAAGTTCAAAGTTACCTATCTCTCTATCAAATTTATTACTGAGGAAATTGACAGATTTGCTCTTTTAAAATTATATTTCAAAAAGTCTCTGTTATACAATAAATGAACCATTAACCACCTGTGCTTATTAAATTTAAATGAAATGACATTTAAAATGACATTAATCAGTCTTATTAGCCATGTATTAAGTGTTAATAGCCACTTGTCTCTTGACTACTATATGCATAGCATGAAGGTGGAACATTTCTGTCAGCTAATAAAGTTCTCTGGCAAATTGTTTAAATAAAATGAAAATTTCCAGCAAAAGATTGGTCCTATTATCATAAGTTAAATTCTAAATCTCTAAATTATGTTTCTATGAAAATATTGGTATATATATATATATTCTTATAGCCATGCCATATCAAATATTAAGTAAGTAGTTTGTGAGTAATGGGAAGATTGTTTTTTAAAACTTAGACAAAGCAAAATCACCTAATTACAGCAGGACTCTGTATACTCCTGATATACTTAATGAGTTTGAACATTGTAACACTTAAGAGGAAATATGTTATGGTTTATATCTAACAAGGAGAAAGTAACTAAGATGGGATATAGTGTTCAATATTTCCCAAATTTATGTGACTGTAGTAACTTCCCATTTCCTTTTTCTTATTTGAATTGCTGTTTGTAAAATAACACATGTGCAATATGTTATTTCAATAGCTACCAAAGAGATAAAAAGAGGTATTGAAAGAATTCAGAAAACATTTGCTTACACAGGAAAAAGTATGAGAATATTTATATTGTGTTCATTTTTTTTCCTGTATTTTAGGTAAGGGCCCATCGGGTGCTCAGGGTCTCACCACTACACCGGACTAGTAGTGATCTACCTGTTTACAGCCTCCCAAGGGCTGGGATTACAGGTGTGCGCCACCACACCCAGTCTCCATCATCATCTCAGCACACCCTCGGGGGGGTGTGGCATTGTATTCACTTTATACAAATCACACTTTTATTTAGTAGAATCTTTATCGTATTAATGGAAATTGTCAATATTTGAAAATGGGCAGGCTTCCCCATAGCTTCATTTTCCGTGAGTAATTCGTTAAACTTAGTCCCCAAGGTGATGCAGTGAACCTTTAAGAGTGGGGACTACACTGAAGTCATTTCACTCTAGTGGTTGTACCCTAAAGAATTTTGGAACAGTTGTTTTCCAAAAATCATTGACAGTCTAAACTTTAAATCCCTATAGAATGTGGAAAGAAAACTACACATTTTTACACAGAAATTTAGAAAACTAATCATGTACAACATTGTAGCAAGACAATCCTAGGACATTTTTTTTTCTTTCTTTTCTTTTCTCTTTCTTTCTTTTTTTTTTT
>NW_004524582.1:8811581-8814636 GCF_000260255.1 Octodon degus | reverse complement strand
AGCAGGAAACTCTCCGCACACTCTCCGGACCTGGGCTAGGACTGGGTCTGGGGGCTCCCGGAACTCGGCAGAAAATCCTACTCCTTGCTTGATTTCTTGAGGGTTTCCGTCTCTGTTCTGGACTATTCTTTCAAAAAGAATACACCGAGACTCATTTTAAATTGTGAAGTTTTTCAGTGTTTATTCTGATAAATTAGTAATAAATTAAATTTAATCAATTATTGCCTAGTCAATACTTACATAATTTTTTCTATGCATAAGAAATGCATTAGTTTTTCTTATAATATCACAATAATTTTTATGAAAGCTAAATATCTTCATCCAATTTACATATGAGTAATGTGGTACTTGGAGGGATGTGTGTGCATATATATAGTTTCACTCAAGGAAAATATTCACTTTCTGAATCTCTTCCCTACTCTCTAGACACAGTGAACATGTGTCTCTATCCATTCACCCATCATATCTAGCTAATTATCATTTCAAGCCATCTATTTGCAAATTATTACCATACAGTTATTGTGCCACTTGATTTTTTTTCCTTTTCTGACTTTGATCTTATAGACTTATATGGCTTTCATACTTCTTCCCACTAATTACTAATTACTGCTTATGGAAGTTGATAAACAACTAATTTTTGAATAAATAGCTGTTAAATTTTGTTAAATACTGATTTCTGCTTAAAAAGTTTAAGACTCTTCTTAACAGCAGCTTTAAATTTACAGAACCTAGACAGCTTTCCCATTTAACCCTTGCTTCCCCCCAGGGATAGCCTCCACCATTACTGACATCCCAGGGTAGTAGGTACAGTACTTTATCAACCCATAGCAACCCCTCACCATCACAGAGTCCACAGCTCACATTATGTCTCACCTTGATGTTCTACATTCTTTGCATTTGACATATATATTATTCCATTTATCCACCACTTTCTGTCATACAAAGTGCTTTCTACTAACCTAAAAATCCTCTGTGCTGTACCTATTTATCTGTTCCTATTCTCTCAAAACTAACAAGCACTTACCTTTCATTATTCTTATGGCTCTGCTACTTCCAGAATATCACTTGACTATAATCACCTGGTGTGTAGACTTTTCAGGTTAATTTCTTCCCTTAAATAATGTGCACTTAAATTCCCTCCCATATCATTTCATGATGGTATAGAGCACTGAATAATAGTTGCGGGTTTTTTGACATACAATTATTTAGTTTTCTAGTCATCTGCTGAAAGATATTGTGTTTATTTATAAGTTTTGATAATTATTAATAAACCTGCTATAAATTTCTATGTGCAAGGTTTTGTGCAGACATAAGGTTTTTTTGTTTTGTTTTGTTTTGTTTTTTTTGTGGTACTGGAGATTGAACTCAGGACCTTGTACTTGTCAGGCAAGCACTTATTCTACTGAGCTAGCTCTCCAGCCCTGACATAAGTTTTTACCTCTTTAAATAAGCATTAAAACCCACAGATGACATGCTAAGCATATGTTTATCTTTTGCCTCAAAAAGTCAAAAAAAATTCCAGAGCAGCTATTCTATTTTGTATTACCACTGACAGTGCCTATGAGCTCCTGTTGACCTACGCGCACCTCAGTATAAGACATAGTTCTTGTTCTGGGTGTAGGCCCCTCCCTTTCTGTAGTGTATGATAGCGCTTCAATATTGTTTCAGCTTAGAATTCCTTTACATATGATACAAAAATTTGTTTTAGTGAGGTGTCTATTAGGGACTGTCACCCATTTTTCATGGAATGAACCTTTAGTGTTGTAACTGAAAAGGCATTAAATAATCTTATATCAGTGGTGGAAAACCTATGACACACAGGTTGTTTGTTTTTCTTTTAAGAGAAAGTATGTTTTTCTTTTAAGACAATGTATGAAGTTTTTTGTTGTTGTTGTTGTACTAAACTAAAACCTTGGCAATCAGCTTTAATTGCCATGTTGGCATTTTGAAATAAATCAGTGGGTTTGAGGTTACACTTTGGCTCTCATCTCTAAAAAGTTTGCCATCACCACCCTAGATCATCTAGATTTTCTATGATATATTCCAGGAGTCTTACAGTATTGAAACTACAGTTAGCTCTGTGATTTGTCATGTGGTTAAACAATTGCTTCTGAGCAAATATGATGAAAAAGAAATATTTTTCTCTATTATATTTGCTTTTATCTCTTTGTTAGGAGACACTAAGTGAATCTGATTTACAATTTGTTCTTTCTATTCAGTTACATTGATTTTTTTGTTGTTATTCTTTGGCTAATATCCCTTAGGATAACATTTTATACCTACTACACAGCAGTATTATAAAAAGTTAGTTTTACACATGGAACTAAGTGACATGAACTCATGAAAGTATCACACAGAGGAATCACCAAGTCATTGGTCCATGGAATGAATCTTAGTTTTCTTTTACAGTATGATTTATTGTAATCTGTTCCAGTATTTGTGCCTAACGTACATTGACTTTCTACCTTACTCTTATTTCTGGTAAAGCTGATCATTTAGCTACCTTCCTGGTCAAAGGTGATATGCTTTGCGCTGGGTTTTATCTTGTTCAACTTCAACGTTCTCTTATAGGGTATTAGCACCTTCTGTCCTCTCCCTTACCCTACTCTCTCGTCTCTCCTTCCTTTCTTCCTTCCTTCCTACCTTCCTTTGTTTCTTCTTAACTTCCTACCTTCCTGACTTTCTTCTTTAATTTTACTCTATTTTTAATATTTCATTCACACATTAGAGAAAATATCACAATGCAATTGTTTTCACATATTCTCCTCTTTTTCCAGGCTACGAGGTAACAAAGTAGTAGAGCCGCATTTACAATTTCTACATTATTCCTAAACTGCATATCAAAGATATTATTCTAAGATTGTATTTATGTATCTATTCATTCATTCATTCATTCATTCATTCATTCATTCATTCATTCATTTGATAACTGGTATGAAGCATTGGAATCCAGCACCTTTGCACTTAGCTATATTCCTGGCCTTATCAATGATTTTTCTGGCACTAGAACTTGAACCCAGAGCTTTAGCACTGAATTACATACACAGGACTTTTT
>NW_004524582.1:8810114-8811481 GCF_000260255.1 Octodon degus | reverse complement strand
ATTTAGAAAACTAATCATGTACAACATTGTAGCAAGACAATCCTAGGACATTTTTTTTTCTTTCTTTTCTTTTCTCTTTCTTTCTTTTTTTTTTTTTTTCTTTTTTCTTTTTTTTTTTTTTTTTTTTTTTTTGAGGAACAGGGAATTGAACTCAGACCCTTGTGCTTGCCATGGAAACACTTACTCTACTGAACCATCTCCCCACACCCTATTTTTTGAATTTTTTTTTCTTGTCTCTTGTTTTCTTTTATTAATTTTTTTTAAAAAAACAAACATTTACTTGAGAGGGAGTATGACAATAATTGATATAACATTGTCAGTTCTGCTGATAACCCACTACTATTATGGACAATTGGACTATATTGGGACATTTTGCTGAATTCAAGCACCTACAATATTTGAATTGCAATGGAACACCCATCTCTTACAAAACTAAACAAAGAAGGGATGTAAATGAAGGACCATTTTGTAGTGAAATATATATATCTGCATATACAAAATAGGATAGATATACAGCTACTTTCTCTTAGTTCAATGAGAAGAAAGATTTGTACTAATGTTTAGACAAGATATCATGTCTGCATCTTGTGCTCTGAATAACCACTACAAAGACAACAATATGCACCATATTAATTTTTGTAACTTTCCTACTAACATGTTTTTGAAACTGTCTCATTGTTATTTCTTTCTCATTAAAATTAATTAAAAATAAAAAGAAATAACACAGAAAGATAGAAGCAAAAGTAAAATTAGAGAATATTTTCAGTGGCATGAACATAAAAACACACATATCAAAGTTAAAAAAAAATTAAAAATAAAAAAATGAACTTTGAGATGCCGACCTCTACTTTTTTGCCTCTTGGCCAAGATCGGCCCCATTTTACTCTATATGCCTTTCATCACTGCCATCTGGTATACCCAGTTGAAGTTCAAAGTGTTGTCTAACACTAACTTGGACTAAAAACTCAAAATTTTGAGCCCAAATAAAGCTTTTCTGTATGTGAAGAACTCGTTAAAATATAGAAGAATATAGTGCACAAATCCTGATTAATTCTATAGTCATTAGCAGGTTCATATTATCATTTTGAAAAATTAGTGGAATCAAATAGAGTTTAATTTACACAATGTGCCAGAATTAAATAAAAATATCATGCATTTTTGGTATTATTCAATTATTTTCTTTAATTTACAGAATTAGTGAAACAGGGCATTACTCCTACATCTAAGGAAGTCGTACTTCCCTACTCTTTATCTTTTTTTACATTTTTTAAAGATAATAAATAAACAAAATAATAGGAATTCAACAATGGTTGTTACATTGCATAATGTTGTCTCCAAATTAGTTGTTTAGATTACCAGTTAGAAGC
>NW_004524582.1:8806010-8809013 GCF_000260255.1 Octodon degus | reverse complement strand
CATATTCAAAAATAAGTTAACCTTGTAGTGATCCACCTGTTTACAGCCTCTCAAGAGCTGGGATTACAGGCCTGTGTCACCACGCCCAGTCTCAATTGCCATCTCAGCAGGCCCTGGGGGGCCTGGCCTTCACCGCAGAACCCCTGACCCCTGTCCCTGCTTGCAGGTGCTTTAATCTGCTGAGCTATTTGGCCAGCCCTAAAACAATTATATTTTAAAATATTCGATAACGCTGTATTTATAAACATCGTACTATTAAGTATCACATAATCAAAAATCTTCATAGTTAAAATGTTGGCATGTTTTCAAATACATGTGATTATGAAAAATTCACTAATGTATAACAATCCATTTATGTAATTTAATAGGAATATACTGATGAACATTTCACTCTAAGACAAACTTTATGGATAAGCAGTTGATAAAACATTC
This sequence comes from Octodon degus, assembly GCF_000260255.1. NCBI lineage: Eukaryota > Metazoa > Chordata > Mammalia > Rodentia > Octodontidae > Octodon > Octodon degus. Next base: position 8,808,581 of record NW_004524582.1, on the reverse strand, counting down.
AAAAAACATTTTAATGACATCACATTCTTTTGTTGAAACTTTATCACAGTGTGCACCTAGGATTTCTGAGCCTTCTTTCAGTTCCATGAAGTTGAACAGCACCCTGTAGATCTACATAATTCAGTTCAGGAGAATATCACCCACCAGTGCCTCCTGGCAGCTGTTTTGGGTGGAATCCGTCTGGCACACGAGGCCATCTCGGCATTTGTCCCTGAGAACTGGAAGCAGAGCCCATCACTTGGAGGACTCAAATCAATGGCTGGACTCTCATTGTGTTCCACATCATAGTATGAAAACTATCAACCTTCTTGCTTACAGTGCAAGTAGGGAGCCCGTGTCGCATCTCCTCCTATCGGGGTCTCTCCTCAACAACACTCAGATACCCCAATTCATCAGACCTCCACTCTTGGTGTGACCGCCGCAGGGCAGTTCACAGCATTGTCCTTGATGGGTTTCCCAGCAAATGGACTGGCACTAAAACATCTCATAAAACATATTCCAAGTTTTCTGATTATGCCAACCTCTATCAGGAAAGCACATTTTTAAAACATCACATAGTGCAATGGCCTTAGGTTTTTCATCTCCCTTAAATTCCTTCTTTATTATATAATTTGTTCTTTAAGGAATTTTTTTTTTCATTGGTGGAAACGGGGATTGAACTCAGACCTGTGCTTGTCAAGGAGGTGCTTATTCTACTGAGCCATCTCCCCAGCTCCTTTATTGTATAATTTGAAGTGACCTTCCTAACATGTTCTTTCACTAGCAGTGAAGATTTCATGTTATCTAATATTACATTGCTAGCAATATCCAAGTGGAACTACAAATTCAACTCCAGATGGAAAATGAATCTTACACAATATTGAAAATTTTCTCTGAAAATCATAGACCAATTATCTGGAAAGGTCCTAAACATCTCATTTTAAGAAGCAAACTAAACTTAAATGGTCTACGGTATCATAAAGAAATGTAAATTAAAATAGCAAGTATGAAAGTAAGATTTTTCAGCAATTTTTAGATATCAGTTTTGGATTTACAGAAATACAAAAAATGTATCTTCAATATGTTAAGAATGCAAATTAAGGGCCGGCCTAATAGCTCAGCAGATGAAAGTCCCTCAAGCCGGCACAGGGGCAGGGGGTTTGATCCCTGGGCCTGCCATGCCAGCCTCGACCCCGGGCTCTCTGAGATGGCAATTGAGCCTGGGCGTGGTGGTGCACGCCTGTAATCCCAGTTCTTGGGGGCGGTAAATGGGCAGATCATTACGAGTCTGATCTAGTAGTGAGGCCCTAATACCCTGTAGACCCGTCCCTAAAATACAGAAAGAAAAAAAGAAAGGAAGGAAGGAAGGAAGGAAAGAAAGAAAGAAAGAAAGAAAGAAAGAAAGAAAGAAAGAAAGAAAGAAAGAAAGAAAGAAAATTAAATCAATTTTTATTTTAATGAAAAAGAGTTGGACTTGTACACAAGCTTAATGAAGTCAGACCAGTTTTTCTTTACATCACCTTGTAGACATTCGCGCTATTTTCTTATGAAACTTCTTTCATTTCTTGAATTACAATAGTCCCTCACAATTTCACGGTTCGACTTTCATGAACTCACTGTTTTTTAATGTTTTCAAAAAAATATTAATCTGAATTATTTAAAACGGATTTTTCACTCTATGGCAAGATTTTACAGTACTGCACAACGGATCTATGCTGTCAAAATTGCGTAGGTTTACTGGTTTAGAAAATGGTTAAGAACATTAGAAGTTTTTAAACGTGTAGTAAAGGTTTATAAGAGTATGGCAAGGGTTTATAAACTTTAAAATGTATACAAATATTAAATAAATATAACTTCGTTACTTCGCTGATTTTCAGTTATCGCGAGGGTGTCTGGAACCTAGTCTCTGCCATAAGACAGGGATCTTTCTGTAGTGAAGACCAAATCCTAGTGGTTAATAGGGTTTTATCTTCAGGCACTTAAGTCCTACTTCCTGTTTCATCCCGGATGGATGCTATGAATTTCAAAATTATCATTCTACATTGAAAGCTTGCTTTTTCCCCCAATGCTACTGTATCCAGTCTTTGCCTTATGATAACCACAGTGACTATTTCCACACTGCATATGTAAATTGTATTGGATCTCTCTTCAAAATAAAGCCTTAATCCATAACTTGACTGCGGTGATCCTGGTCAAAGCCATCATCATCTTTAGACCGGTGAAGTGCCCTGGGCTAATACCATGTCCCGTGGAGTTTGCTGTTGCTTATGCCTACATGTTATTGTTCCGAAAGTATCACAATTATTTCTTTAACTGCCAGAAGTGGGGTAATGGTATGCTTTTCTCTTTGAAAATCATTTCATCTCACTAAAATTTAAGCCCAAATTTGTAATAGATATCTTCCATAATCAGGCTTTCTCCCTTTCTCTTTCTCCTTTTACTTCCCCTATACCTGTCCATTGGTAAGGCATCTTCTTTCTCGACAACATTTTATTTTCCCTTTCTTCTTTCCTTCTTTCCTTCCTTCCTTCTTTTCCTGGTTCCTCCTTTCCATCTTTTTTATTCACACTTTCTTTTTAGTTTAATACCATC
>NW_004524582.1:8803343-8804220 GCF_000260255.1 Octodon degus | reverse complement strand
TGAGACAAAAGACAAAACCTTATAAGAATAATAGATATTTTCAACTATCATAGAACCCATGTTTATGGAGTTACTCTTTAACAGTAAGGACCAACATCTATTACCAGACTAAACTTTGCCCTCCAAAATACAAATGTTTAATTCAGAAAAGGAAATAAAATTTTCAAGTTTAGTACCCTAAATCATTAATGAGTAAAGTTCATGAACATGCACTATTTGGAAAGTGAAGTCAAAAGCTACATATAAACACAGAAAACCTGCTTCCTACAAGACAAAGAACACCAAATATATGATTCATAAACCATGCCCTAAAATGAACAGTTATTGATCTGTAAATGTTAACATTTCTCATGTCCCATTAAAAGACTATAAATACCAAAAATATAACTTCAGTTTCATCGGCTTTAACTGTCATAATGTGTATCTATTTTCAAATAATGAATAAGATTATTCCAAAATCATCTAGAGATTAATTTCATGCAAACATAAAGCATTCTTAGAGTTCACAATAAAGAATATATGTAGCCATTAAGATTGCAATAATAGTGGTGGCATTTTTCTCATTCTTTTGTAAGTTATTATTTCTTTTCTTCCCATTATATGGGAATGGACTCTAGGGTTTCACTCACAGCAGGTATTCATCCTACACTGAGTGAAAGCACTGACCATTTTTCCTTTTTCTTTCATCTCTATTCTTTTTTTCACTATAGGGCACATATTTATTTTGTTTTTGTTTTTTTTTTAAATAGAAATGTGCCAAAAATCATACTGCTAAATTCTCCTGCTGTTTTATTAGACATTACTGGACTAAAATCTCATCATATTACCAGTAAATTAAGTGAAGCAAGAGTTACTCAATCTTTTTTTTTTTTTTTTT
>NW_004524582.1:8794384-8802303 GCF_000260255.1 Octodon degus | reverse complement strand
GGAATTTAAAGGGGGAGAACTTTTTCCTTATATTTCTAGAAGTTTCTATATTTGTCTGCTGCTGCCTCAGCAAGACTGCATGGGAGAGGGGCAAAGGAGGGGGACATTGGCCATAGCATGGCAGATAGGACACCCCGGGAACATCAGGGTTGGAAGGAGATAGAGGTTTCCAGGTCTTGCCAATGGTGGCATACCTATTCCAACCTAGCCACACTTTTTAACAGCAAGTTGATTATTAGCCCCATAGTCCAATCACCCTGCAAAAGATCCATTGGTCAGTATGTGGGCTTGGGAAACATTTCAGGTGCAAACCATTAAAAATGTAGACAGCACCCCAGGATGTCTGATGTACATTTTCTCCTACTTATATCATTCAGTACTTAAAAGTGAAATAACATAAATGAGTTGTAAATTAAACTCATCTAGAGATGGAGGATGGGGAGGGTGGGAAGGAGATTAAAAAGAATGAAATTAAGATGTGCAATGTGCGTGTACTAACTACAAACAGTGAATGCAATCACATAGCATGAACATGTACTAATAAAAAAGAACTTAGTGTCAACATAATAATTAATATCTAATCTTTAAAAATAATTCACAATAAAAATCTTAGGTTAAGGATATACTGCCACATCTCTATGACAATCGGTAGAATAAAATAACCAATTCTAAGTAGTAAATGGTAATTAAACTCAACAAGAAAGAAATCTTTCAGAAAGCTACCACAGTATTTGCCTGAAGTAAAATTACCTTGCTGGTCTCATTCATTTTAAGTGAAATGATCTCAAGGAACAGCAATCTAAGTTAGGAAAAAAGTGCAGATCTGTGAACACTTTACAGCCCGTAGCCCGCAATGTGTGAAGCAGTTTGAAGAGTGTCTGAGGAATACAATACCTCCTTCCTGTATGAATTCTAGCAATTAACCTTGCTTATCGCTTGGATCTGAGATGTCATAACAATGCCCAAGCTGATAAAAGACACACTATTAAATGATGTCTCTAGGTCAGAGATGATCATTTCTGGTATCTTGCTGATGCCCATGCTTGGCAGGACTTTCTCCCTGCTTTTCGTTCAAATCCATGCTTTCTGCAGGGAATTATCAAAGAAAACTTCTTTTCATTTAACATTCTGTTCTTGTGACTCTTGAGTCTGCTTCTCTAACAAGTAGTTTGATAATTTGATACAATACATCTGATATGTTGAAAATAGCATAAAACGAATTACATATCGATAATTTCAGATCAATATTTCTGCATTGTGAAAGGAAGTGTTTGTGTGCCTGTTTCTTTTTGTTGTGCTTTATTTGGTTCTGTTTTCTTTTGAGATGGTAAAAAAAATCAATAATCACAAATCATGGTGTTAGACAAGCTTTAAATTCTATTTCTGTGATTATGAGAAAATAAGTTATTTTATGTCCAATTTCTTCATTTAAAAGTGTATAATAATATATGAATAGTTTTAGAAATTTAATATGCATTGCCAGAAGGTATTATATGCTCAAGAAATAGTAGCTATTTGTTTTCTGCTGATAATCTCTTGAAAAAGGAAAGAACTGTGAATTAAATCCAGTGGACACTTTACAGACATACTTTGGCTCTTTCTAGCACATGTTAATTTGGACAGTTACTTTGTGTTGATTTTGCAGATTATAACATGAGCTCTTCTAACTGAACTGATTTTTATTGTAGTAAATCAATTGCATAGGTCAATACAAAACCTCTATTTAATCTCTAAATCTATGCTATTGCTTGAAAATAAGCTTTTTTATTGTAGAATTCCACTTAAACGTCTAATCAACCTGGCACCTTGACCACTTAGTACTCAAAGAAAAAGAATGGACAAAACAGCCAGTGCATTATCAAAACATTTTTCTCTAACCAGTTTAATTAGCATGAAATAATAGATTTCCCCCAGCTTTCTAGCTTTTCAAGAGGAATTAATTTTGAGATTGCCCACCTTACTAGCTTCTGACTTGGAGGGTTGAATTCACCAATTAAGTTCACAGCAGATTAATTAGCTAGTAATTTGGGAAGTTAATCATCATTCAGTGGTACTTATTAAGTGCCTTCATGTTCATGAAGCTGTGTTGGAAGATTGGCTTGGGACAACTGAGGTCTCATTTGAAGACAAATTTAAGTGGATTGGACACCCCAAATTCAACTGAAATATACCATTGATGCTGTTCAACTCCTCTGATCCCTGCTGAAGGGAAGGTATTAAATGAAATACAAAGAAAAAAATGTGCAAGAAACACATTATAGTACAAACATCAGAGATGTCATAGTTTTCAATTAGGATGTGATTAAATTCCACATTAAATTTCAGTATCATTTGTACAATCCGTGATTTTTCTTTTTTATCTTTCTCAGGAGAAATTTTTATGACCTGCCTCAGTTCACAGATGAAAATTAATTTTGTGATTTCTTCATTGTAGCTGTAGAGGCTTGCTCAAATCACAAAGCCACCACACAATTGCCCGATTCAGCAGAAATACCTGCATTCATTCGCTCAGGGCAAGTGAAGCCTCCTTTGGAATAGTTAGAAGTTCTGGGTCAGAGATGACCAAAAACAGTACAATTTGTATTTACACACATTGTCATCAATGGAAGCTAGCTTTATTTAATTTATTTTTTATTTAATTTTATTTTATTTTTGTATTTTAGTGAAGGGTCTACAGGGTGTTCAGGGTCTCACTACTAGATTGGACTTGTAGTGATCCTCCTGTTCACAACCTCCCAAGAGCTGGGATTACAGGCGCGCGCTACCATACCCAGTCTCAATGCCCATCTCAGCGTGCCCTGGTGGCAGGGCGGGCAGGGCAGGCTCAGGGATTGAACCGTCCCCTGTGCCTGCTTGCAGGCTTTTTAATCTACTGAGCTATTTGACCAGCCCTGAAGTTAGCTTTAAATGCTCATTTTTATTTAAAGGTGTATGTGGTATGTATTGCAAGTATAAAAAAAATAGATTTATGTTTATGTATGTAGTCACACACATACAGTCATACATACATACACATGAGGACCTACATTCATGTCCCACTTTGCATTTTCTTTTCTTCCTGAAAACCATAGGGATCAGGTAAAGTTGCCCAGTTGTAAGATCCCTTATGGATTTCACAGAGTAGCTTCTTTTCCTTTTCTTTCTTTCTTTTTCTTTTCTTTTCCTTTCCTTTCTTTTCTTTTTTTGTCTACTTAGGATGCTAGACAATATATGCTATTAAATATATGTAGGACCATAATAATTGCTCCTACATATATTTAATAAAAATCCCCCAGAGCTACTTGGTTTGTAAAACTTTAGCCACATTCATTTTTTATTGTTTAAAGATAGTGTAAAGCAGAATTAAAACAAAAAATTACAAATGATGCAGTATTTCACTGAGCAAAATAATATGAATTTTAAAGTATTGTTCAGATTACCAGATACATGCATGCAAAACTGGAAGAAGGAAAAAAGAGAGAGAAAAAGTCATAAGAAATTAAGAAAAGAAAAAAGTTAAGAAAAGAGAAAATGAAAAAAAAAAGAAAAAAAGAAGACTAAAAAAACCTAAGCATTACTGCTCCTTTCCATAGAGCAGCAGAAATCCATAATACCATGATCCGAATCCTCCTGCTTGCATACATAGTTATAGCTCTTTCCCCCTCTGCCTCTCCTGTGCTTCGCCTCATCTCAGTAATTCCTTCCTTCTGAACAGATTCATTCCATTTTCACAGTATCTATTATAACCTTGAGATTTTATTTTTTTTCCTTCAGATTCTTGCATTAAGGTGACAAAAGAATGTTTGCACATGTGTGTCTGATTTATTTCACTTAAGAATATGGTCTGTAGCTAAATTTGAGGCTTTTATCAGTAAATGCATGAGACTAGAGATCAGGGTTTCTTTACTCAACCTGCCTTAACTAATATGCAGTGCCAGCACTGATCTCTTGCGTCAGGTTGGTGCATCACCACGGAGGAGCAGGCTCAGTTCCACACTTAACTTCATGTCTCCATGTCTTACTGCATAAAATAAGTAATGACAGAATTTTGCTTCTTGGAACCATTCCACAGAAAAACCTTAGAAGACAAATTCAAACATAACCTCCTAGCTAAACTAAGATATTTTGGAGTATTTTATGAGATTTTCAATAACCCCATTCCTTCCTAGAACAAGGAAAGAGAATGCTTGGCTGAGATATCATTTGGTGAATTCTTATTAGCAAGAGGACATAGACTTCAGCAACTCTGATGAGTGAAACTTGTCAAATATTAATGCTCTACACTTTACACAACTCTACTACTACAGTTTACAAATATTTTAAATAATTTATTCCTGCTTAATAAATCTTCCAATCATTTTACAAAATGCCAATAGACTAAGATAGGTGGCAGACTTTTCTTTTTATACATAGAACAGAAAACTTCACAGATTTTTAATTTCTCTAAGAATGAGTATGCTTCTGCATATTTCATTCTGTGAGGAAAGAGAACTCTTGTGATAATCTGGGCGAATTCTTGTTTTCAGATACTTGTTGGTACTATGGGACAAATGATATGCTCGATATATGATTTATTATAATTTCTAAAAATATGAAATTAAACAATACTATATTTAGAATATATCTATTACAGACCACGTTTGTGTCCCATAAAATTCATTTGCTGAAAAACTAATCCTAATAAAGTGGCTTAGAGTTAGATCTTTAGGGGATAATTACATTGGATAAGGTAACAAAGGAGAAACCCTATGATTGGATTAAAATTCTACAAAAAGAAAGCGACCTCTGTCCACCATGTAATGATACATCTCAAAGACCATCAGCCAGTCCACAACCTCACAAGAACCTGAACATGTTACTACTTGGTCTAGAATTTATTTTTCTAATACTTTATTGATTTATTTATTTGGTACAGTGTCTCACTATGCAGCTCAGATTTATAGTGATCCTCTTGTCCCAGCCTTCCCATCGCTGGGACTACAATCATGCACCACCTCGCTCGGTTTCAGAGGCTGGCATTGCCAGCATGTGGTATCAGGGATTGAACCTGGGTCCTTGCACATGCCGGGCAGGCACTTAGGCCACTGAACTATCTCCCCAGCCCTGATCTAGAATTTTAGAGTCTCTAGAATTATAAGAAATGTACATATCTTTTAAATCACATAATCTGTGGCACTCTTTCAAAGCAGCTCAAACTGAGACATCATTTTTTCTTTTTAAAGGGGTAGCAGGATTTATTAAATAGCAATGTATTTAACTCGCCAATTCCCAAAGCTCCCTTCAGTGAATTTGAGCTAACGGGTAATGGTTTCAAGGGAAATGCTCTGTAACAGCAGAGCTCAGTGTCTCTGCCAGTGGTGCTGAGCAACTCAGGGCTGTCTCTGTGTGCAATTGGCCAGCAACTATGGTTTACTACCATTAAATACCCATCTCCCATCGGCAGCCCATTCGTGAAAACCTTTTCCTTTCAGTCGTTGACCTTGATGTTCATCTTAACCTGATTTTGTCAGTATATAAACACCCAGAAAAGGCAAAGGCAAGGGAAAGGTTGAATGCATGTTGTGATCCACCTGTAGCCCAGCCCATAGAGATGCCCTTGGGGCCTGCACTCCTTGTCTCTGCACATTTGTTGAAGAAATAGACTGGAACTGAGAATTGCCTCAGTGTCAGCTGCCAAGCTCATCTCTGACCCTCCTCCCCAACAGCAGTGCACACATGGAGCTACACTTCGGATAGAGTTTTTGACAGCTTATTGTGAACTGGACTTCTTTGTTGCAATCACTTTTGAAAACAACTCAGGCTTAAGTTAAAACTGATCTATTTTTCTTTATATTAAAGAAAAATGGTGCTTTATTTTGCAACATTTAAAGGCCTATGGGGCTCGCCAGATAACTCAGCAGACTAAAGCTTATGCTTAGGCAGATGCAGCGACCAAGGTTCAATCCCCAGCATGCAGTGCTGGCCCCACCCCCAGGGCAGGCTGAGAAAGTGACTGAAACTGGGCGTGGTGGCCGGCACCTGTAACCTCAGTGCTTGGCAGGCTGAAAACAGGAGGATCACTACGAGTCTGATCTCTGTAATGAGACCTTGTAGACCCCATACTAAATACATAAAAAATAAATTAAATTGAAATAAAATAAAGGTTTATGATTTTGATGTTATAGAATTCTTGAAATCACATAAACTTTCCATATTTTCTCCAAAGAAGGAAGAAATCTACTTGAAGGCACAGGTTGTATATCTAATTAGTGATTATGGTAAGGTGTCAGGACAACTCCAAGGGTCAATTATTTCATGCAGTTTCAAACATAAAGCCTTACCCACCAAAAGATGAAGGATTGTTGCCCAACCATACTAAGTAGTGAAATAAATATTGCAATTTTTAAGGATTTAAAAGAAAAGAATTAAACTTCTGCTTGGGATATGTACTGTGAAAATATCTGCGGTATAAATATACCATACATCAGGATTATTTGCTGACAGATGATGAAGAGAAGATGTCCAATGGACCCTCTTCTTTCTCCTACTGCTAAAGAAAAATAATAAATTATTTTGGCAAGAGTGAAATTAGTACACAAAAACACATCTCTGTTATGCTTTTGAAAGATTCATGAATTGGTTGAAAGAAAAGTTTAAATTACAGGTAGTTCAAAGACAATTCACCATACTTGGAATATTTCCCTATCTTCCTGGCTTTGCTGACTTTCCAGGAGAGGACAGCAGCTCCTACTTTGTTTAATCTCATTGGTCTGGTTTGTTTCTGTTTTACATCTTTTATGATGTTTTTTTGTTTTCTATTCCTGTTTCCTAAGGCATCTTCCCCACTTGTGTTCTTCTGATGGCTCCAGAGTTGGGGGTTTTACATTTTAGGCCACTGATTCATTTGAAACTGATTTTTGTTTATGGTGAGAGGTCAGGGTCTAGAGTCATACTTCTATGAATGTATGTACAGTTTGCTCAGCTCTATTCACTGGAAACTATTCAATCTTTCTCAAAAAATGTTTTTGATATATCTGTCAAAAATCAGTTAGCTTTTGTGTTAGTCAATTTTAAGTTAACTTAAAATATTCAAATCACAGTAAAGGAAGAATGCATTTGGGTTAATTATTTAAGCCCATTTTAGCCTTTGTTCTGTTGGCTTCATTGCTTTGGATCATAGTAAGAATACATGTTGGAAAAAACTGATGACCTCAAGACTACAGGAGAGAGAGAGAGAGAGAGAGAGAGAGAGAGAGAGAGAGAGAGAGAGAGAGAGAGAGACTGGGTTTCTCAATATTATCTTCAATAACACACCCTAATCTTACCTAATTTCTTTACACTAGGCACCATCTCCTAAAAGTTCCAGTACCTCTCAGTAGTGTCATAGGCTAGGGATTAAGCTTTAAACACATGGCTCTTTGGGGGACATTGCAGTTCCAAACTACTATAGCTTTAATTATATGAATTCATTTCTGAATTTTCATTCTGCTCCACTGAATTGCTTGAAAGTTGAATATATCCATGATCATGTTATTGCTGCTTAGCATGTCATCATTATACCCACGCTATTTGTTATTACTCATGTTTTAAAACTGCTACCAATTTTATTACCATCTTAGTTGTTTTAACTCATATATTACCATATTATTTGTTAAAACTGATACATATTTAAAACATTGTCAATTAAAGTATTTTTTGAATATCTGAATACTTTATAAGAAAACCTGCATTATTATTCCTTTCATTTTTTGTTTTATTTTTTAAAAGAGAGTACAAAATATAACTAAAACAAAAAAAATAAAAGTGATATAGAACTTCACTTAACACGTAATATTATATTCACAGTGTTTGTTGTAATGGTTAGTGTTGTCTTACAACCAATTATTCATATGACCTGATATACACATGTAAAATTGGAAGAAGTATTTAAGAAATTAAGAAGAGAAAAAGAACAAACACTT